>NC_064638.1:1253664678-1253879678 GCF_023864345.2 Schistocerca serialis cubense | reverse complement strand
AGCACATTAGTAATGGATGTATTAGCTAGACAAATGTATTCACGGAACTTCTTTACTCTACATTAATTATTTTTAATGTTGCGTTGTTTTTGCGTCAATGTACATATATCCATTTTTATAATATTTAAAGGTTCTTTTTCCGATATTTCGGCTGACTGCCTCAGAACGATTCTCTGAGATAACTCGAAACATGCGTTTCTACGCCACAGTGCTGTGTAAACTTATTTGAAAGTTACTAAAAACCAGACGACTCACACACATTGAGGATGGGAGTATGGGTGTGAGCCGAAGTATCGGAACAAAATTTAATTCACGCGAGAAAGATGATGCAGTATTCGATCTGCCGGGAAAACGTCAAGAAAAGCAGCTTAATCTTTTGTTTGAGTGTTCTTGGAACCTACGCTCTCGGAGTTCTAACGGTAATCCTCTCTGTGATACACAATGCCAGCACTGCAGCACCTGGTCTGGAGTTTGGTGAGGACGTCCATGACTCCACGCGCTTCTGTTCGCTTCCATAACGGCTCGTGCTGTCGTACTTAAGGTGCTCACTGTGACGCACACCTCGTAAGCGTACCCAGGCCGTCGAGCAATGACAGTTTGTAGGATGTATTTTTTGTAAGACACTTACTTTTTGGGTGAGCTATTTATCTCAGGGATCTTCCAAAACTCTCAGCCTAGCGTTTGACTTTCCTGCTGCTAGTTATTTTGGTCGTTCCACAGTACGTTGCTTCAGATGGCTACTCCGAGATATTTTACATTTTCTGTTTCCAGTGGTTTATCATCAACAGTGTAAACTATCAGTAATGGGTCCATAGACACACACTTTGTTGAAAGTCATTGTGGCAAATATCTAGGGATGACTGATTACGTCATGAGAGCAGATTTTGATAGAGTCAAAATAGATTTATTATCCATCTTGATAGCATTAATTTTTTAAGTTACTTGTTTCGACTAGACATGAACCGTCCTCAGATTTGTAGACAACGTTAAAAATAACTAATGAGCAAATTTACGAGACCAAATGTTATCATACCACAGCATCATGAAGTATCAGTGCACCAGAACATACCTGAGTGTATCGATTACAAGAGCAACCAGTTAAACTGCCAACAAAATTTACATGATACGTCTCAGGATAAAATACTGATTTAATAGAATACACGTTACGAGGCTTACCTCATGCTGTCCCTCTTTTGATGATGTGCTGAGAGCTGCGTTTTTTTTAAATTGCAAGACTTTCTCAAATTAAAAATTAGTTATGAAGTTTTTAAACATATTTTTAACCTTAACAAACCACACATTTTAATTATCTCTTACAATACCATCCTTGCCAACAAACAAAAAATGTTACTAAATTCATTGTGGGTGTATATGTTTTATCCAGATGTGACAGATGTACTACCAGACTCCACCCGTTTGCAGCAGCGTTACGGACTATATGAGTAACGTGCATGCCACCAAACCACTGTCTTATCCTGTGACATGGTGTATAAATTCTGCTGTTCATTTCACTGGTAATTCATGTAATCGATACAGTCAACTATGTTCTGGTGGATGTGGTGTTTCATGACGGTATGGTAACGTATATGTAGAGTATTTGCTGGTGACTTATTTGTACTATTGTCACAGCAGTTTCGGAGCAAAACAGCCAGCTCACATTGCTGAAAACGGGTTTCCGCAGCAGAAGGCCTTACGATTTTCCAAATTGACCCAACGAGATCGTCAGTTATGATTTGAATGGGCGCGAGACCATAGAGATTCGACCGAGAACCGATGGAAACGTGTCGTCTTGTGAGCTGAATGACTTTTCTCGGCCATAGCCGGATACACCATCAAGCAGGCGAACGGCCGCTACGAACGTGCGCTCCGCCTCAGGTGCACGGCGGTGGGGACAATACTGTGGAGCGCAGTCATCTGGGCTTCCATTGGGACCTGTGGTATAATCTAAGGCACCATGACAGCTATGGACAACGTGAACGCTTTTGCGGATCACTTGAATACCTTCATCCCTATATCCCCAATGCTGATGGCATCTTCCAGCAGGAAACTGTCTGTGTCAAAGGACAACAATCGTGCTAACGTGGCTTGGGGAACGTGATAGTGAACTTTGTCTTGGCGAAGTCTGTCTCATTATCCGAACCCGGTGGAACACATCTGTCATTATCGGACGCAGCTTCGCGCCCACAAACCGCCGGCCTGTAGTGGCTCGATATGAGAACACTCGTTACGTCAGTAGCAAGTAACGTAGGGAAAATAAAGTTGTTCTAGCGCGAAGAAAGCAGTCGTGCTTAATAAATATCTGCTAATAAAAGTTGCATTTTCCAATACAGGCATTAGGACAAGCTTACAGGTCATACGTCCTTTTTTAGAAGAATATTTCAACTCCAGAAATCGATCATCTTAAAAAATAAATGAGCTAATGAAACTGTACGAACGGCTACGAAATATCACGAGTGAAGTGCAAGGTACAGACTGCGCGCCATAGTGGTCAATCGCCGTAAGAACATGCTTTCAGGGAATTGTTATTTTTGAGTTAACCATTGTTAATCTGTTGGTACTATCAGTTTATGATGTTTAACAAATAAATACATTATAATAACATCCCTTTTGAGCCTTATTTCGAATAATATAACTTGCCGCTTCATTGTTTAGTCACAAGAAGTAGAATTGTTATTTGTTTGGCTGGTTGGTTAATATTTGGGGGGAGAGGGGGGAGGGGATCAAACAGTGTAGGGGAGGATGAGGAAGGAAGTCGGCCGTGCCCTTTCAAAGGAACCATCCCGGCATTTGCCTGAAGCGATTTAGGGAAATTGCGAAAACCTAGATCAAGATGGCTGGACGCGGGTTTGAACCGTCGTCCTCCGGAATGCGAGTACAATGTGCTAACTACTGCGCCACCTCGTTCCTTAATTGCACTTTTCAGAGCATCCGATGACGCTGATACTGTTTCTGCGAGCGACATAAACTTTGAGAGCGTCTCGGAAAAACAGGTAGAAAGAATCCTACACAACGACTCACTAAGATAGTCCAAGGACGGATTGTCTTAATCTCCACAAAACTGCCAGTCATACTGCAAGTCTCTTATACCATCCTCTACGGACTCGATGGCTAAACTGAGGCATTTATGAAGGTTTAGTACAAGTGTTGTGGGAGGGGGGAGGGAGGGGGGGAGGGGGGGAGGGGGGAGGGGAGAAAGCTCTCGCACCCTCGACGAAGATGACACAGAAAAGTTAATGTAGGGTAAGTATGAGGAAGAGCTCCTCCAAAATAACCATTCAGACGGTAGAGCACTTGCCCGCGAAAGGCAAAGGTCCCGAGTTCGATTCTCGGTCCGACACACAGTTTTAATCTGCCAGGAAGGTTCAACCATATCTTAATTTGCCACTTAGGGAAATAAATCGTGGTAACCACACTGGAGTTAAAAGCCGCCCTCTCGAATGTGAGTGCAGTGTCTTTCCAGTTCACCACCTCGTTTGGTAATTGTGGGGAAGCCGTCGTTCCAAGAGGCGCACTGTCGAACTTCAGTGTAGACGTTCATTCAAGAAGTAAGTAATTTGTGAAATACTCGTCGAAAAGAGAGACATGTATAGCAGAGAAAACACTGTAGGTAGCACCAAAAAAAATTGGACTTGGGTATGTAAGTGAAAGACAATCAGCCGGCCGAAGTGGCCGTGCGGTTAAAGGCGCTACAGTCTGGAACCGCAAGACCGCTACGGTCGCAGGTTCGAATCCTGCCTCGGGCATGGATGTTTGTGATGTCCTTAGGTTAGTTAGGTTTAACTAGTTCTAAGTTCTAGGGGACTAATGACCTCAGCAGTTGAGTCCCATAGTGCTCAGAGCCATTTGAACCATTTTTGAAAGACAATCGCCGGGGGGGGTGGCCGAGCGGTTCTAGGCGCTACAGTCTGGAACGGCGAGACCGCTACGGTCGCAGGTTCGAATCCTGCCTCGAGCATGGATGAGTGTGATGTCCTTAGGTTAGTTAGGTTTAATTAGTTCTGAGTTCTAGGCGACTGATGACCTCAGAAGTTAAGTCCCATTGTGCTCAGAGTCATTTGAACCATTTTGAAAGCCAATCACACGTTTTGTGAAAGAAGACATGTATACTACTCCCTCTATGTCATCGCAGAGGATTAGCCGATTTACAGTTCCAAGTTACGATCTGTTTTATTGTCAGTTGTAGTTACTTCCTGTCAGCGCCTACCTTTGCCTGTAAATTGCGTAGTAGTAGTGGTGTCACCTTGTTTTTGTGCAGCCCTGATATTTATATTTATGTGATGGCTTTCACATAGCTCACACAAGTATTTGTGCAGTGTGTATTTATAACTTGGCTGTCCGCCCTAACGTCAGCACTCTCTGCGCATGAAGTTTAACAGGCGTGATTCACTGCAGATATTTTTCAGTTTTTATTAATCACTCGCTTTCATTTCGTATTTACTCGAACAAAAACGCTGCCTGTACAAGTAGTCAGCTAAAAACACACGCAAGCGATCGGATAAATATAAACCAAACTCTCCTCGGGGCAACAGCAGCTATCATGCCGCATTTTTGCCGTGAATGTAGGTGAAAAACATGAAATAAACTGCAGCGTGATTTTATGAATATCGTGCAAAAAGGGAGCTCGTGTCCCGAGGTCACCTTATTGACAAGCTTAATACCGGCAAGACGTGGCTTAATTATTTATATAAAAATAGATATCTGAATACACAGTTACGAATGTGAACTGACCTTGTACGGACATTGTAAGCACAAGTTCGGATTATGTGGCAGTGCCGCAAAACACTGATTAACATTACCCCTACGTGATTTTACAGTGTAATTTTCATATAGATACAATTTCGATTAGTTACACTATGTTACGGCAAGAATTTTTCACCCACTGAGCTAAACTGTCGTTATTTACAGAAAGATCATATCGAGTGACGCAGTCTGCTACAGCCACTTCTGTTTTCTGCCAAGATCACTGGACAAATTTCAAGCGTATAAAAATGAATTTCATGCATAAAGGAAAATAGTGAAGAAAAATTTTATCATTTCAGATACACAGCCTGATAAAAAAACATTAAGCACCCAGAAGGGAAAGAAGAAACGGAATGAAACAAAAGGGGTCTTTTCTCCTCTATTGGGCCTTACAGTAGGTAAGTGCGAGCGCCACATGTAGAACTCGGCACATTCCTAACGTCGATTAGAGGGAACGGCCCTGCGTGTCTCTGATATTCTAGTAAGTTTCAATGTGGTCTCTCCCTTCACTCGTGGTTGTCTGTCTGATTTGTTACGGTTGACTGAGGTTAAATTGGTGCTGATTTAATGAACTATTTCGACTTCACAATAAAAGGTAAGTGTTTTTCGACCATTGTCTAAGATCAGGGTTCCTTTAGGTTACAAACAGGATGATCTTGGTTTCCGTGTCCACCGTATTCCTTGCAGTTGTGCCGTTTCATGTACTGATCAGACTATCAGGACTGTGGAGGACCGATGCACTAGGCATAAGCGTCACACACGCTTACAACAGCCGAGCAAATCCGCCATTGCAGAACATTCTCTTGGCACCGATCATCCCATGGGATATAGTAACACGGAGATTCTGACATGCACTTTCAGCTGTTGGAACACAGTTTTAATCTGCCAGGAAGTTTCATATCAGCGCACACTCCGCTGCAGAGTGAATATCTCATTCTGGAAACATCCCCCAGGCTGTGGCTAAGCCATGTCTCCGCAATATCCTTTCTTTCAGGAGTGCTAGTTCTGCAAGGTTCGCAGAAGAGCTTCTGCAAAGTTTCGAAGGTAGGAGACGAGATACTGGCAGAAGTAAAGCTGTGAGTACCGGGCGTGAGTCGTGCTTCGGTAGCTCAGATGGTAGAGCACTTGCCCGTGAAAGGCAAAGGTCCCGAGTTCGAGTCTCGATCGGGCACAGTTTTAATCTGCCAGGAAGTTTCATATCAGCGCACACTCCGCTGCAGAGTGAAAATCTCATTCTGGAAAGTTTATGCAAACTCACCCGATGATTATTAATTTCACTAGCGATAACTCATGACGTTGGTCATTTTGATTTGTGATGGCGGTAGTATTTACATTGTGTGTGTTATCCCTATAGAGTTTCTCCGAAAACCGAGGTTTTAAATTCGTTTGCCTGGCGCTTACTTGCTACAGTTTTGCCCTGAAAATGGCATGTTGTGCTCGTGTCGAAATATCGGCGATTGTCGACGGAGTCAACTGGCTGGATTCCCGTAAGTTGTTTGAAATCGCGCTCTCACTTTGCACAACAATTAAAATCATATGTTCTTGTAGGATATTATTTTATAGCCCATGCAGCTCGTCGTAAGAACTTCTGACATTGTCAAATCCGTGTTAATAATAATAGCAGTACTCCTTGCTTTGGTGCAGCTATAAATACCGGGTGGCTATAATTAAACTGACGGTGCTGCAAGTGATGCAGTACGGGCTGAATACAGCGCAGGACGCTGAAACATCGTAGGTGTGTTCGTTATTCGGTGCCCTTGTTAAGTACACTGACAAAAGTAATAGTTCCACTGTCCACCACCCAGGGAAAATATGGCACTGTGACCAATCTAAATGTGGTGTGCGTGCAGAAAAAGGAGGGGAACTATCAAACAGATAACAGTGGCTCTGGCACGTTTTGTGGGATATGGTCACAAGTTACAACATGTGTTCAGTAATTTCCTCTGTCTCATCAACATGCTGCATCCGTTAACATGGTGTGATCGACAGCTCCTCGCAACATATGTGGTGAAACCAGAGCGATATGTCGTCGTATGCCAATCCTCAGATCAGAAGTAGTTCGTAAACATTCCTGATAGACACAATCTGTCAAATATAGCCACAACCAGAAGTCACATGGATTTAAGTCGGGGAGTCAAAAAGGCAACACATCCTGAAATAGAACAGAGATGATGCGGTCGTTACCGATGGTTTCTTGAATCCTATTTTTCACCTGGTAAGCAGAATGTGGCGTTGTCCCATCTCGCATGAAAAAAGTGGTATAGACACAGTTGCGTTCTTGCAAAGCAAGAATCACGTGCTCCACACGGAGGTCCTTATAACGTGTAGATGTCTTTGTACACCTAACAGGCACACGAGGAGTCGTCTCCTCGAAGTTAAACGGAGATAAAATAAAGGAGCTTGTGAAACCACACCACACAGTCATAAGATGAGTGCAGTCGATGTTCCAGTACAGCATGAACACGTATCACTACTGACTGTTACGAGTGAGTGCCAGAACCCGTTCGTCGTGCACAACATCTCTGTCTGTTCAAAATAAAACCAAACATATGACCTTCTTTGAAACTGTGCTCTGCCACTGCAGATTTGTCGGTTTGGCCGAGGCGAAAGCTTTTCGCAAAATTCTGAGCGGCTCTGAGGAATACGCTGTTTCGTCTGGCAGATTAAATTTTTTGCTATGTTCGCAACTGATGCCGTAGACTCCGGTTATCCGTTGCCCTAGTTTGTCTATCACTGAACCAAGTATATTTTTGATTTTAATGTTGTTTTCCTCCAATATCTTGGCAGTCTTGGCCGAGGACGGCCCAGCATACGGAAGCTAGGCCAGATGCTTCATGCATACTTCTGGAACGTCTTCTTCCTTCTTGCTCGCCTGGAAAACCCATCAATTTGTGTCTCTGAGTAGTCGTTCTTGCGAAAGGTTTCCCTGAGATGTTGCAACTCGATAGATATACATTCCATATCGTATATTTCTCGTGCGCTGTGCACAATGGTGGTGAGCACATATTTTCATTGTGCTGGGTGGTGACAGCTATTGGCGTTTACGTACAGCTCCGAGTGAGTCTGCTATGGTCGCAGGTTCGTATCCTGCCTCGTGCATCGATGTGTGTGATGTCCTTAGGGTAATTAGGTTTAAGTAATTCTAAGTTCTAGGGGACTGATAACCTCAGGTGTTAAGTCCCATAGTGCTCAGAGCCATTTGAACGTAGAACTGTTCCATATATATATATATATATATATATATATATATATATATATATATATATATATATATATATATATATTTGCGGATCCCGGTGCAGGAGGGGGGGGGGGGGGAGGATCCCACAGCGATTTCATCTAACTTCTGTTAAAACCTTCCACCACGTTGGAAGTAAGTGGTAGAGAGCGGACAGAAAAGTTCCACAGTGTCTTAGTCAAAATGACTCCCTACTAATGTCAAGGATTTCTCTAGCTGCACCAGTGTGAACAAAGACATGACGTCGAAACTGAACAGGACGTCACCCTCGTCTAGATGTATCCCCTGAAGCACTTTCGCAAACTCAGTTGAGATTTTGACATGGTGTGCGTAGTCTTTAGCAACTGTGCCAAGTCTTCGGCCACCCCATAAGTTGGCGAATTTATCGTGTCCACTAATAGAAGTAGTGGATCTCCCTTCTTGTGTATCTTGTGTATCTCCCACCCTGTGGACGGCTGTATAACTGTCGTGGTATCGGTGCCGTGGGCTGCAACCGACTGACCGCATTCTTGTCCATTCCTGGGGTGTTCAGGAATGAGATGGTCTTCCTAGTCACAACTGACGTAGGATCCTTTCCTTCTCGCTTGTAAGTTGTGTCCTGTAATAACGTCTCAGTCTTCTGCCAGTAGTCGACATCGTAGAAGGAAGAAAGGAAGATAGTGTTTAACGTCCCGTTGACATTCAGGTCATTATGCAAACAGCACAGCTCGGCTTGTGTCAAGGATGGGGCAGGAAATCGGCCATACCCTTTCAAAGGAAATCTCCTGGCATTTACCTGGAGCGATTTAGCGAAATCACAGAAAACCGGAACAGTCGTCCTCCCGAATGCGAGTCCAGTGCGTTTAACACTGCCCCACGTCGCTCGGTCCGACTTGTCGTAGTACCGTCGCATTGTTTTTGTTAGCTCTTGGGACGACTGTGTCTTCGTCTTTCAGAGTCGCATATCGCCCTGCGTACTACCGAGAAAATTTTAGCTCTTAGCATATCCATCCACGGCCAAACTTGCCAGGATATTGGAGAAGAACAACATTAAAACCGTTTTCCGCTCGTCGGCTAAAATCAAAAATATGCTTGGCTCAAATGAAAGACAAACTATGAGCAGGAGTCTACAGCATCAGTTGCGAATGTGGCAGGCAGTAAATCGGCCAGACGTAACTGCGTGCCTCGTAGCGCAACTCAGAACATGCGAAAAGCTTTCGCCTCGGTCAGACGGACAAATCACTATAGGCAGAGCGCAGCGTGGACGAAGGTCGTATGTTTAATTTTGAACAGACAGTGTTGTGTCGGACGAACGGTTTCTAGGACTCGATCATCATAGAAGCAGTGGAGATACTGGTCCATGATGGCCTTATCAACCGGGATAGCGGTTTACGACTGAGCTGTGAATGAGAAGTAGCTCTAGCAAAAACACTTCAAGTGCGCTCTGATGTGAAAGGGAGGAATGAAGTGGATGGAACAGACAGGCAGCACCAGGGCGCGACGCCTGGACCCTCCAACACGCCGGGAGTCCCCCACCAAAGTCGATGACACCCCTTCTGGAGGCGCGCTATTGGTCCAGCCGTTGCAGAGGAGGCTGCAATCCAGCGTCTATAAAGATACGAAGTGGATATGAACTCGACGCTTAGCCTTAAGGTGACGAGTAGCAAACTAGCCGAGACGTTGCCAAGGCTGATAACCCGAGAAGACTTCATCAATATCTGTGGTAGTCGCACATCATGTATATCTGTGTGACATTCAGTTGTCACCTGAAGATCGCCTGAGAAACCGAAAGGCGGTTCATAACTAAATAAACATAATTTTGCAGAACATTAGGAAGTGTTTTCCTTTTTAACTTTTTATTATTATATTTTTGAATTTTTTCTAACTGGTGTGATACGATTCACCATGATTTCCTCTCTAACGCCAACATAGCGTTGTCAGAGTAGCAACTGCACTCGGCGTCCTCAAGTTAGTCTTCAGTTTACTCCTTCGTGCTCTAGTAACCAGTATTCGAGCAATAATCCAACAAGAATAAAACAATCGGAAATTGCAGCAAGAGAACACGGTGGCTAGAAGTTCTTTAATGCCATGTAATGTGCAATAGTATGTAACCTGTCATAGGAGGTCGATAAAATACGGGGTGGAGGAAATAAAAGTGACTCGGACGGGTGGATACGATTAGACGTGAACATATGCGTATAGTCACACCCCGACAGGTTGCAGCAACTGCCTATTACAGACGGCTCAACCTGGAGCACGTTTACACAACCTTCACGCCTGACAGAATTGTTAGGGGAGGTCAGTCTGGTTGCGGGCCTACCTGGCCAGCCAGGTCACCCTACCTGTCGGTGTGCGATTACTTTGTCTGGGGAATCCACAAGTGTGTATCGCAACATCTCTCATAGTTTCAAGAACAGCAGCAGAACATTTCGAATGAGACTGCAGTAATTCTAGCAGTCCAACTTAGATCTGCCTTCAGAAACTGTCTGCCCAGAGCCAAAAGGTACCAAGAGATGAATGGTGGTCACTTTCAACACCTGCTATGGTCAGGTTAGTACTGTGTTTCCTTTGCTTCGCTGAGTTTCTCTGTACCCTCGAACTCTGTTCTCCAGGCCACTTTTATTTGCCCCACCCTGTACGACTAGTGATAAGGGATTCATGGAGGAGCCATTTTGCATAAAATATTATAATATTGATTCTTCCACACTATATCAGTGCTGAATATATAAGCAAAGGCTATCTCTGATACGCTGCTGGTTGTTAAAATTGAAACAACGTGAAAGACAGCAAAGAAACGAAATTTTACTTATTGTGTGTATACTGTGTACCAGGAAGGTAATTTGGGGTACCTAGTACACAGAGCTGCCAGCTCTGGAAGCAACAATGACTCTAACACGGCTAGGCCTGGAGTCTTACTGAGTTTGGATTGCAGATAACAGTGGGCCCTTCCACGTTGTTTCAACTGTATCCGCCAGAGTTCGTCAGCTGTATAGTTTTACCACTGCTGGCTTGCTACTCTCGACAACACATGAGTCAGTGTTTTCAAGGGGTGAGAAATCAGGAGAACGTGATGGCCACAGTAACTCACGCGCATACCGTGAACATAGGAACGAACGGTGTGGCGCAGTGGTTAGCACACTGGGCTCGCATTCGAGACGACGATGGTTCAAATCCCTGTCTGGCAATCCAGATTTAGGTTCTGCGTGATTTCCCTACAAAGCTCCAAGCATTTGCGGGGATGCACAGCCAACTTCTGTCCTTCTCCATCCTTTTGTAATCTGAGCTTTTGCTCCATCTCTAATGATCATAATCTCTACAGGAGGTTACACTCAAAACTATCTTTCTTCCTGCTTTTCCTTCCTTGAACAGTGGGCACAACCACTGACTTTAATACATCTCAAACGTTTTGGCTACTGTCCAAATTTCTATGTGAGATAGAGTTGATTGCTTACAGCAGCAGAATAGAGATATCCGTGTATGGAAGCTCTGGCAAGGCTAAGTGTGAAAACAGGCCGTGGTGCCACTACTGTGCCCTGTGCTGTAATTGTGCTCACTACTTAGGTGGGCCTCTCTCCACAACGATGGCCGCCATGCTGACATCCATGGTGTTCCAGACGTCGTCGCATTGTCGCTGTGGCTAGTTGGCTTAGTGCGAACAAGCCCATTTCCTGATCTCAAGGTACTGTACGTGACGTGATTGCACTTTCCTGCGCTGCCGAGCGAATAATACATGCTAATAGCGCAGCGCCTTGAGAACCTTCAAGGCGCTGAGTGCCACCAGGCACACAGCCGGGAATGTTACGAACATTTTCGCTTGTGTCTTATGACTGAGGTTCCAGTTACATAGCATGGCCACGTAAACTACAAAATACTTCAGCGAGAAAATCGTTATAACCAAATAGAAGACGCAAGAGCATATAACAACAAGCCTAGGATCAGTAAGCAACCACTCGAACAAATATCACGTTATGTCCTTGAAAGGCAAAATTCAACAATATATTGTAATGTCTCAACTTCACCTGATTGTTGAGGGTGTGCTTCGTACAGTTTTAGACGCCGAATAATTTCAGTCCCTTCCAGAATGTTTATTTCCATGTGTAGGAATTTTTAATTGTTAGCTATACCTATCATGGAGTGGTCAGAATCTCGTGAGTGGTTACTTGAAGAAGACTTCGTATTCCTCAGACTCTGCTGTTCTCGGAACCTAATACCAAACCCTCTGTCAGCCTGGCCCACATACCTGGCAGGACAATTGTCATAACTGATGCAATAAACACCAACAGCGTCGTATTTTTCACAAGCTACCTCCTTTCTGTTTACAATTCTTTGTCCAAGATTCTGTGGGATAAAGAACGCTTGGTTTATCTTTTTCGTCCTTAACTATTGCCTTTTTCTGTGAAATCGTGCCTAACTATGGTATCCTATGGTACCCAATGAACTCGTCATCCATTTCGTCCCCCTCCGCAGTGTAATTTCTTGTCTTATTTTGCTCTTTACATTGTTCGTAAAGGCGCTTTTAACATGTCAGTTTCTCAACTGGTCAGTTTGAAGCTGACGCCGTGCATGTTCTGGGTAACAGTATTTAATTTCGAGAAAGTTAAGTCTCCCTCCTTTCCATATCAAGGCTTAAATGTTTTACTGACGTGCAGGTATTTCGTATTGGTTGTCATGTGCATGGATTATTAGGACAGGTAGTCTATCTGTTTTTATCGTAAAGATAATTGTACGTTTCCTGCCTTGTAGACGCACAACTGAAGATATGATTTGAAATCATGAAACCGGTCGTGTTCCTGTCAAAGTTCAGCTGAAAGTATTTATTTCAGAAAAATAGGTTACTTCAGCTGCGGTTGTCCTCAGCAGAAAACCATTTGGAATACTTGTAGTTTGTATATTCAAGCTGGTAGTATATTTGGGAGTATATTTCATGCCAGTATACTGTATAGTTTGTTGCATGGCATGATATTGTAGTTTTAATGCACAGTTTTGTAATTCTCAAAAAAGAGGTAAAAACCACATGCAGAAAGTTTGGCCCTACTGTTCTGCAGAAAACTTTGAATCATAATAATTTGAGATGATGAGTTAGTTATTTTTGTCTTTGGGACGAGAAGACACGATCGAGATGAACAAAGTCCGGTGGATAAAAAAGAAGAGAAATGCCTCAGTTGGCCTCAGTGTTTCTCGGTAATGCAACGTGAAAAATCTGGGCCACTTTTCATTCCGTGCGGCGCGGCGCGTAATGCGACAGAGCTTTTGTATCGGCGGCCATTCATCACGCGGCCTGTGACTGATGTGCCCGTAAGCCGCCCGGCCACACCTCACCGCACCGCACCACACCGCGGCGCAGCCGAAGCCCGCGCGGAATGCAGCCAGCCAGCCAGCCCTGTGACAGACTACTCCGCTCACAACGGCTGATGCGCGCTACTCTGTCGACAAAGCATCGCCACCTTTCTGCAAACCGAGCCGGCAGTGCACTGGCCGGGTGCGGACACTTTTCTGTCCTGTCACTTGGCGGTGCTGCGCCGACGGCAACTGACGACTGAAAGCAAGCTCTCTGACACATAGCGCCTCTCATTACCGAATGCGTCCGCAGCTTGTGGTCTAATGGCTAGCGTTGCTGCCTCTGGATCACGGGATCCCCGATTCGATTCCCGGCTGGGTTGGGGATCTTCCCTGCCTGGGGACTGGGTGCTTGTGTAGTCCTCATTTCACCATAATCATCATCATCATTCCTGACAGTGGCTAAATTGGATTGTGTAAAAATTGGACTGTGGGAACATTGGTACTTCATACGGGCGCAGTTGAGCGCCCTATGAGCCCAACAACAACATCATCATCATCATCATCATCATCATCATCATTACCGAATGTATCACTAGACGACAGATTACGATTTCGAACGTTTCTCCTATAGAGCGCCCACGACAGACCAAAACCAGTAACAGATAACAAATTCCTTGTCCGCCGTTTCGTTTGGTTTCTGCCTTTCCAAAATTCTGACACTCTTCTCCAGACATTCACACTGTTGAGCCAAAACATTACGACAACCTACTTAAAAGCGTGTTGATCCATTTCTGGAACGCAATTCAGCAGTGATTCTGCGTGTCATGGATTCTAAAAGTACTTGATAAGTTTCCAGAGGTTTGTGGCACCAGATGCCTACGCACACGTCATACAGTTCCCGTAACCTACAGGTGGTTGGTTTGTGGGCGCTGCGCCGGCGCCGAATAGCGCCGCAGTTGAGTTTCATAGGATTCAGGTAAGCCAAACTTGATGGCCAAGACATCAACTTGATTTCACTACCATGCTCCTCAAAACATTGCAGCACGATTCTGGCCTTGTGGCACCGACAGTTATCCAGCTGGAAGATGCCATCGCTGTTGAGAAAGACATCACCGTAGGGGGGCTGCAGGTGGACCCTAATAATGTTCACCTAGTCCACAACAGTCACGGTGCCTTCGATCACAGGTCTCACGGAAGCCCAGATAAAGGTCCCCCAAAACGTAATATTGATCCCACCGGCCTGCATCCGTGGCCTGCTACATGTCTCGAGCAACTGTTCGCCTGGATGACGGTGTATCTGGACACGACCATCGACCTGGTTTAATAATGTACGTGATCCATCCGACGGGACGACACGTTTCCATTGATATGCAGTCCAATCTCGATTATGCCGTGACAACTGTAATCGTAACTGACGATGTTGTTGGGTCAGTAAGGGAAGATGTAGGGGCGCTCTGCTGCGGACCACCATGTTCAACTCTCTGCTATGAACGGTGTGCTCCAAAACACCTGTGCCTGCGTCAGCACTGTGCTCTGTCGTCAGATCTCCCACAGATCGCCGACTATCCTACTTTAGAGAGCGGGCAAGCCTCCGAACCCTACGTTCTGTGATGAGGTATGGTCGTCGAACTCCTTGTCGCCTACTCGTGGTTTCACCGTTTTTCACCCACTTTCCATAGAAGCTCGTGACAGTAGTACGCGGACAGCCGACCAGCTTTGCCGTTTCCGACATGCTCGCTCCCAGGCAGTGGGCCACAACAGTCTAGCTTTTGTCAAAGTCACTTACGTAGGCGGCTCGACTTATCATCGCTGGAATGATTCCCCATTCGACCCTGCTCGGTTCATATACTTCTCTTATCGCGTCACGTGCTCTCAGCGCCGCAAGACAGCATGCAACCTCATTGAGAGCAGTGGTCATACTGTCTTGGCTCATCACTATACATCTACCCTTCGTGAATCACTGAGAAATGCGGATGAAGGGTATTTTATGTAGTAGCTTATATAAAGGTTTCTTCCCGTACCAGGCACAAATGGAACATATGAAAAAATTATTCAAATGGCCCTAAGCACTATGGGACTTAACATCTGAGGTCATCAATCCCCTGGACTTAAAACTACTTAAACCTAACTAACCTAAGGACATGGCACACATCCATGCCCGAGGCAGGATTCGAATCTGCGACCGTAGCGGTCCCGCGGTTCCAAACTGAAGCGCCTAGAACCACTCCCCACAGCGGCCGGCGCGAACATGTGAAGATTGATTGTTTGTACTCCTCTGTGCTCCCTGCTATCATTACCCGCAAACTGTCTACCGGACAGTACTGAAGAATATTCATAGTTTCTGACGTGACAGATACATTTTATTCCATTTTTTACAATTTTGTATCCATACAGCTCTATTTATTATGCACCACTAACTGCATTCGACTTCAAAACCACACACCTCCACCTCGAAATTCTGGACTCGATGTAATACATGTACCAAAGTATTAAATAATCAAAAGGCAGCGTTTATCCAGACGTTCTTGATGTTTTTTAAACGGGTTCTCGAAGATATACGGCGTGTTTTTCTGAATGCCTGTCAGATAACGTTTAACATATATGTTACTCTCTATAGCCAATCAAGAAAACTCCGCTGTTCTTAGTATACGTTCTATCTTTCCTGGTACTCCGGCCTTCTAGGGGTCCCAAATACTTGACAATTATTCAAGTATAGCACCAAAAATCCATGGAGCCCCTATTGTAGATAAACTGCAGCTTTACTGTGTCTACAACTGTACCTATGAGACCCACGTCAGACATCCAGACACCAGTGCTCACAAATACTTCTATGGTTCGTCAGACTCTAGCTGTTAATCTTACGTTCAGTGCATAACACGTTTCCTTCCCATAAAGTAAACGACATTGTATTCCTTTACATTAATCGCTAGTTGTCAATTTTCGTTCAAGGTTGATGTTTTGTCGAGACCTGCCTGGACAGTAGTACAATTTTTACCGAATAGAATTTCCATCGTCTGTAACATACGCTGAGATTGCTTCGCTAAGTTATCAGTTTGTAACTTGGACAGCAACAATTCTATTACACTCCTCTGAGGCATACAGGACTTTACTGTCAGCAGATGACTGTCCATAAAGCATAACATGCTTCGACCAATTCGTCGAAAGTTTTCGCTCTCTACGCCAGCTTGGCTAAATGTCGTTAGTTATGTATTTTCTTTACAATGGGTCAATACATAACGCGAAACAGATACTTGACACCTAGCACGGATAAAAATTTAAATTGTTCTCTAGTGGATCGGTATCTTAATTGAAACGGTCCATTATATGCCGTCTTAGACATAGATTGTGTCCATTATTCTTTATGCATGCGTCCATAGCTATGACGAATTTATCAAACAAAATCCTTTCCGTTGCAAGGCCTTTTTTGCTCAACAGAATAGAATGTTAATTAATTAAAGAATGAAACAAGATCACTGAAGTTTCCTGCGACAATGTGCCATTTTTCACCTGAGTTACTGATGACGCACGACTGGCGTATTTACTCTTGTCATCTTATAGTGTACTATCATTCACATAAGTGTACGATGTAGCATGACATTTAGCGATCGTACAAGTAAATTACTGTTCGCCGATCTCCTCCTTCCCCCCCCCCTCTCTGTCCATTTTTTTCTCCTCCCTCTCTCTATCACTGTGTTCTCCTACCACCCCCTCTCTGTCCTGTTCCTTACACTCTCTCTCTCTCTCCAGCTGCTCCTTACACTCTCTATCTGCTCCTACCTCTCTTATCTCCTCCTCACTGTTTCTAAGCCCATCTCTTCCTCCCCCCTCTCTCTGTCCATTTTCTCCTCACCCTCTATGTCCATCTCCTCATCCACCCTGCTCCATGTCCATCTTCTGCTCTTACTTATCTCTGTCCAGATCCTCCGCCCTCCTTTGTAAATCTCCTCCCCTTTCTCTGTCCACCTCCCCCTCTGTCTCTCTCTATCTGTCCACTTCCTCCTTTCCCGACTGTGCCTGTCCTTTCTCTGTCTGTCCATCTCTTCGTCTTTCCACGTTACTGTTACGGCGTAAAAGCAGGCGCCGCCACACCAGTTGGGAACGATGGAGCAGAGAGGGCTGTGAAAAGACGTCAGCTAACTGCAGGCTGACCGACCCCTCTCCTGGATGATAACGTGACAGCAGTGACCCCTGTGTGGAGAGGACATAAGCGACGCCCCAGACTGGTCACGGCCCTGTCGAACAGAAGCTTCAAGACCAGCAACTTGCCTAGAAGCGTCAACGCTCATTACTTCGCTTGTACCTTCTATATAGCTCAAATTTGGAATTGTTATACTGAAGAAACTTGATTGTCTGTCACCCTTTGCTTGCTACACATCTGTGTAATATTCAAAGTTAAGTACTGCCATTTACTTTTTTGAAATAAAACTCATTAATACGATTTGTTTGAATATTGTCTAGCGGTCCGAGAAAGCAGGTTTCCTAGACACTCCATTTTCGACGACTAGGCAAAGTTATCACCTTTACCACAGTAGCAGGTTGATGGTTCTGACCTCCATAGTATTTCTTTTCACATAGTCATAAATCGATCCAGGCGTTTAGGAGGAGATTCGTACATGTGGATTTGTCCGCATACACACATGTCACATCTAATTCATATTTACAATATTCAACATATTTCACACATATCTGTACATGTATTCCACCTGTATCTAACGAATTTCGCCTTGCAGTTACGTTACTACGCAGTTCAATGTTTATGACGTCACATCATTTTTAACCCTCACCCCCACCCCCACAGTGGTTCTTTCCAGACAAGTTTGGTTGAAATCGATCTAGTTCTTTATGAGGAGATGTGGAGCATACATACATAAACACATACGAGTACATCCACTTGTATAATATGTAATGGATACAGGGTTTCATGGCCATCGTATGTAGAATTCTTCTTGGTCATCGGTATCTTTCGTTTTAGGTCTCCACAGATGGTGAATTGAGCTGACCAAACTCATCAGATGGAATGCTTATGAAACACTAAATATTAACATTATGGAATAACTGGCTTGGCTTCTTATTTTATCGACCGTGAAACCTTTGAATATCTCAAGTGCGTCAGTTTTAATCGCAATGGGTAACCGGACTTCGTGACTTAAATGACAAGCAAGTTCTAAGTAATTACCACAATTTGTATTTATCTCAGTGGAATGGTCGTAATCGCGGCTAAGTAGATATCCCCAAGCCGTTTATTGAGACTCACCCGCGCTTCCACTAAAAAAACCGTAAATAACATATCAAGGTTATTAATTAGTGGTACAAAATAACAGGACATGACACATTTCTCGAACATAAATGAGTGATTATTATCACTTGAACAAACTCACATTAGTAAATACATCTCAACAAACCATGGCTAGGAGAAGGACAGGTAAAGAAGGAAGTGACAAGAGAAGTATGTCGGACAAAAAGCGGATACTTTTCAAAGATACGAGTACGAATAACCATCAGTGTCTAACGGAATGAAGACAATGAAAATTTGTCCCGGGTCGGTACTCGAACCAGTCTTCTCCTGTTATCGTGAGCGGTCGCCTTATCATCAGGCTGTTCGTGAACATTTCACGGCCAGAGCCATACTTCCCTACGTCGTCAACCATGCGTCTACAAGCTGCACTGGTACATCCATTATGTGAATTCCTGTACAGGGGAGACATTTCAATTGAATGTCGCTTGACCGGTGTCGGCGGATAAATAAGATATTGCAGTGCCCGTCTTATTAAGAAGCGCGATGCAGTGCGTAATAGTAATTTAGTAATTTTTTAGTTCTCATGTGAAAGACTTCACACTTTTTATTATTGAGTGTCAACTTCCTATTTTCGCACCAAACAGATCTCTTGTCCAAATCGTTTTCCAATTCGTTTAGATCTTCTGATGGCTTTAATAGATGTTAAACTACAGCCGGCCGGTGTGGCCGAGCGGTTCTAGGTACTTCATTCTGGAAGGTTCGAATCCTGCCTCGAGCATGGATGTGTGTGATGTCCTAAGGTTAGTTAGGTTTAAGTAGTTCTAAGCTCTAGGGGACTGATGACCTTAGATGTTAAGTCCCATAGTGCTCAGAGCCATTTGAACCATTTTTGTTAAACTACAACATGACCTGCAAACAATGTAAAAGAGCTGCTTGTATTGTCTCCGAAATCGTTAAAACAGTATAGGAGCCACAGGGCTCCTGCAATGCTTCCTTGGGGAACGACGGATATCGATGACTTCCAGTTACTATCAACTGAGGCAAGGTGTATCCCACGATCGTACAAAATGATGGATGGATGGACATTCGAATATAAGATACATTCCACATGTATCCGATTCCCAGAAGGTCACCAAAATATGGTAACAACATAACGGCACGAAATGTAACACTGTCTAAGATCCGGAACAGACAGACAGAAAAAGGTACAGGAGTCAATATGGAAGAGTCTTGGATTCAGTATTAGATGCAGCATTAAAAGAGATTTGGAAGAATTAAGATCAAATAAGGCAGAAGGAATAGATAAAATTCTATCAAATTTATAAAATCATTGAGGGAAATGGAAACCAAGCAACTATTCAAGTTAATGTGTAGAATCTGTGGCCACACACTAGCACACGTTCGGAAAAGTATCATCTATTCAGTTACAAAGACAGCAAGCGCTGACAGTGCGAAAGCATCGCGCAATCAGCTTAACAGCTCTTACATCCAAGTTGCTAATAAGAATGATATCGGAAAGGATGTAAGAGACAATTGAGGATTTGTTATATAACGATCAGTTTGATTTTAGGAAAGGTGAAGGCACCGAACAGGCAGTTCTGACGTTGCAGTTGAAAATGGAGCCAAGACTAAAGAAAATTCAAGACACTTTCATTGGATTTGTCGACCTGGAAAAAGCATTTGACATTGTAAAATGGTACAAGATGTTTGAAAGTCTAAGGAAAAGAGGGGTAAGCTTTAGGGAGAGACTGATAATATACAACATGTACAAGAGCCAAGAGGGAATAATAAGAGTGGAAGAACGAAATGCTTGGATTAAAAAGGGTGTAAGACAGGGATGTAGTATTTCGCCCTTACTGTTCAATCGATACATGTAAGAAGCAATGACGAAAACAAAAGGAACGTTCAAGAGTGCAATTAAAATTCAAGGTTAAAGGATATCAATGACAAGATTTGCTAATGACATTGGTATCTAAAGTGAAAGTGAAGAAGAATTATAGGATATGTTGAATGGAGTGAAATGCCTAATGAGTATAGAATATGGACTGAAAGTAAATCAAGGAAAGATGAAAGTTATGAGAAGTAGGAGAAATAAGAACAGTGAGAGATATAACATGAGAAGTGGTGACATTGAAGTAGATAAAGTTAAGGAATTCTGTTACACAGGCAGCAAAATAACCCATGACAAACGGAGCAGGGAGGACTTCAAAAGCAGATTAGCACTGACGAAAAGGTTATTCGTGACCAACACAAGTCTACTAGTATCAAACATAAGCCTTAATATCGGGAAGAAATTTCTGAGAATATACTTGTGGCGCACAGCATTGTATGGTAGTGAAACATGGACTATGGGAACACGGAACAGAAGAGATCGAAGCATTTGAGACCCGGTGCTACAGACGAATGTTGAAAATTAGGTGGGCTGACAAGGTAAGGAATGAGGACATTCTGCGCAGAATCGGAGAGAAAAAGAATATTTGGAAAAGAGTGACAGGATTACAGGACATCTGTTAAGACATCAGAGAATAATTTCCATTTTATTAGAGGGAGCTGTGGAGTGTAAAAAGCGAAGAGGAAGACAGAGATTGGAGTACATCCAGCAGATAACTGAGGACGTAGGTTGCAAGTGCTACCCTGAGATGAAAAGGTTGGCGCAGGAGAGGAATTCGTGGTGGGGGCGGATGACTCATAAAAGGATAAGAAAGAAGAAAGTGAAGCACTTCCATGGTGGTCGTATGAAAACTTTTTGCTGTGACTCTGTGAACGGTTAGTTACTACTTAGGAGACACAGGATGCGGATGGGCGATACATCTGGGTATGTACATCCTAGTTTGTATTACACAGCGGGAAAACGTTCAACGGCAGATCATGAGGAGAAATAATTGGCAGTGTGAACGGGTAGTATGCTTATCACATGAGACCACTTATACAATAGCTAAAATATCCGTTAGTAATGTGGTACCCGCCGTAATTAACGTACACCGACCGTGTCTCCTGGGCGAATTTCAGCATTCTCGTTCCTGTAAACTGCCCCGTCGTCGCCAATACAGAAAGGGACTGTCTTTTTAACATATGTGGGTTTTGTCTGCGTTTTACGATTATCAGATTACCTGTTGTAGCCAAGCACTAGGGTAAGTTAATAAAATGAAGCGCTGCTAATTAAATTCGCTTGGCGATTTCATATTTTCTGCGATATTAAGTTTCATATCGGAATATGAGCTTTAGTTATCTTGCGAAAATGTATTTCATCTTTTGTCTTATTTGCGACTCTTTTCGAATCGCGTGTAACCGAATATTCAATTCTAAAAACTGCCTGCTAATTATAGCATACCTACAGCCCACGTAGCTGTAAAAATGAATCGTAAAATTATCACGTCAAAGTGTAATGAAGTAGGCCCACATGAAACCGTCGTCGCAACCTGTGTGTCAAAATATTTCTCCAGAAGAGTGGCACACTTTAATGTCAGTCGAGTTGCTTAACAGACCTACAATGTATAAAGAATGGCTGTGGGACTGGCTGCGTATAGAATTAAGCGAATACGTTAGAGGCAATATTATGTAACGGAATTATCATATCATTTCCCGCCAAAATAATATCAAAACGTTTGGGTTAACACGAATGAAACTTCTACTAACAAGGGCGCATAACTTACGTAATTCAAATGCAAACGACAGTCACAACGACGCATATACAATATACGTTGTGTAAATCATGTTGATTTGAAAGACATTTCAAAGACACATATTTGACAAGATTAAAGAAAGAAAACTCGTCCACTCATGCAATCGTGTCAAAAGAATTAGTCAGTCATGGTGAGACAAACACACAATTGGAAAAGGAAGGAAGGAAGGAAGGAAGGAAGGAAGGACAGTGTTTAACGTTCCTTCGAAAACTTGGACATTAGAGACGGAGAAAAAGCTCGAATTGTATGTGGATACTCAAGGAAACTGGCTATGCTCCTTCACAGGAACCACGAAACCATCCCAGTATTTGCCGTAGCTGATTAAGAAAAATCACGCGATACTTAAATCTTTATAGCCTAACGGTATTTAAGCTATGGTCCTTCCAAATGCGGGGCATTCTGCCAATCACTGCGCCACCTCGACCGGCGATAGCAAATAGAGGTCATCGTCATTTCAGCATATGTACACTACTGGCCATTAAAATTGCTACAGCACGAAGATTACGTGCTACAGACGCGAAATTTAACCGAAGAAGATGTTGTTTCCAACCGATTTCTCATACACAAACAGCAGTTGACCGGCGATGCCTGATGGAACGTTGTTGTGATGCCTCGTGTAAGGAGGACAAATGCGTACCATCATGTCTCCGACTTTGATAAAAGTCGGATTGTAGCCTATCGCGACTGCGGTTTATCGTATCGCGACATTGCTGCTCGCGTTGGTCGAGATCGAATGACTGTTGGCAGAATATGGAATCGGTAGGTTCAGGAAGGTAATACGGAACGCCGTGCTCGTATCACGGCCTCGTATCACTAGCAGTCGAGATGACAGGCATCTTATCCGCATGGCTGTAACGGATCGTGCTGCCACGTCTCCATCCCTGAGTCAACAGAGGAGGACGTTTGCAAGACAACAACCATCTGCACGAAAAGTTCGATGATGTTTCCAGCAGCATGGACTATCAGTTCGGAGACCATGGCTACGGTTACCCTTGACGCTGTATCACAGACAGGAGCGCCTGCGATGGTGTACTCAACGACGAACCTGGGTACACGAATGGCAGAACGCCATTTCTTCGGATGAATCCAGGTTCTGTTTACAGCATCATGAAGCTCGCATCCGTGATTGGCGACATCGCGGTGAACGCACATTGGAAGCGTTTATTCGTCATCGCCATACTGGCGTATCACCCGGCGTGATGGTATGGGGTGCGATTGGTTACACGTCTCGGTCACCTCTTGTTCGCATTGACGGCACTTTGAACAGTGAACGTTACATTTCAGATGTGTTACCACCCGTGGCTCTACCCTTCATTCGATCCCTGCGAAACCCAACATTTCAGCAGGATAATGCACGACCGCATGTTGCAGGTCCTGTACGAGCCTTTCTGGATACAGAAAATGTTCGACTGCTGCCCTGGCCAGCACATTCTCCACATCCCTCACCAATTGAAAACGTCTGGTAAATGGTGGCCGAGCAACTGGCTCGTCACAATACACCAGTCACTACTCTTGATGAATTGTGATATCGTGTTGAAGCTGCATGGGGAGCTGTACCTGTACACGCCATCCAAGCTGTGTTTGACTCAATGCTGAGGCATACCATGGTCGTTATTACGGCCGGAGGTGGTTGTTCTGGGTACTGATATCTCCGGATCTATGCCCACGAACTGCGTGAAAATATAATCACATGTCAGTTCTCGTTTTATATGTTTGTCCAATGAATACGCGTTTATCATCTGCATTTCTTCTCGGTGTAGCAATTTTAATGGCCAGTAGCGTACTTAAGCAATACTAATTATAAACGACAGCGTAGTGGTGCACGTACATGTCCCATCTAAATGATTGCTTAATGCAATGCAGTACAAAAGACTTTACCAACTAAGTAAATCTTGGCACTGAATTTATCTAGTGAAAAAAGTTAAAACCGGTGTGGTGTTCTAGCAGTTTATTAGTTTCAAAGTGACTCATGGGGGTCACTCGAACACTCTATATTTTTGTAATTTTTCATTTCTTATCGTTCTTATTATCCCTGTCCTGCACACGATATGGAATCGATGTATTACCGAAAAATTGCAGTTATGAACTTGTTATCGAGCATGATTTTGTTTTACTTTAGTAATTGTTGCCTTTATATATATGAGCTACACTGCAGGTCGTGTTCCACTGTTATTACTATTATCATCATTAGCATCAATAGTACGCTAACTGTTTATTCTATTATCAATACACTGACGGAAAAAAGTCGCAACACGAAAACATAATTAATCTAATTTCTGGAATAAATTTGTCTATGTAACATATTTAAGTGATTAATATTGCAATGTCACAGGTTAATATAAGCCCGAGATAAGACTTTGCAAATGTGGAAACGTCGTACATTAATAACCGCTGTAACCAGCAGAATGTTGAATACACGCATGGAAACCTGAATTCATTGTGTTGCACAGATGCTGGATGTAAATTTGTGGGATGGACTTGCAAGCGTCGGTCAAAGCAGAGACGGCTAATACTGTCTGTGGATGATGCTGTTCGTCCGATGATGTCTAGTATGTGCTAAAGTTGAGAAAGGTCTGGTGATGGAGCAGGCCAAGGCAGTATGTCGGCACTCTGCAGAGTACGACAGCGGGATGTTGGCGAGTGTTCGTGAATGGCAGCACAACCAGTCGAACCACCAGACTGACGTAGAAGTTCACGGTCAGGGTGCGTTGGATAACCACTGGCCTCCTCCTGACCACCAGGCGGAAAGGACTTGCGCCGAGGTGGAACCGGTTTCCACCAGAAAACGCAACAGATCTGTATCCTGCTTTCAAATGAGCTTTCGCTTGACACCATTGGAATGCACGCTACAGGGCTCGGAGCCGTCCTTGAAGTAACCAGTTTTTAATGGTTGCTTGTGTCACTGTGGTGCCAGCCGCCGCTCAAATTGCAGATGCGGTACGGTTCACCAGAACAATCCACCAAACACGATGGTCTTTCCTCTCTGAAGTGCCATGTGGCCTTCTGGAAGCCGGTCTTCTTGTGACCGTACATCGGCGTGACTACCGCTCCCAGCAACTATGTACAGTGGCTATACTCCTGCCACATCTTTCTGCCATAACACAGGAGTACCATCAACATTCACATAGATATATTACGCGACCTCATTCAAATTCAGTGAGGTGCTGATAATGGTGTCTTTGTCGCCTTAAAGGCATTTTTACTAACATTAACTATCTTTCTATATCTGGATCCCGCTCCAGCTACTGCCGGGTCTGGGTGCTGACGAGTCCTCTCCATTTGGTTCGCTCCTCCCACCACTGTTCTCCCTCCACTTGCTGCCAGGTCACACTTCTTCTTTCCACAGATATTCTCACTCCCGTTTTCCACCGCGCTCTCGAGCACCCTCTAGGTCTTTTTCCATCCGTCTTTAGTTCTTCCATAATTTTGGGGAGTCTCTGCCCACACATCCTCTTAACACGCCCGTACCATCTTAGTCTCTTTTTTTTCAATTTCTTCTCTCATACTTTCTTGTTTAAGGTCCTTTCTGATAGCTACGTTCCTTACTGTGTCCTTTCTTCTTTTTCACTTAATTGCTCAGAGAAATTTCATTTCCCCTGCTTGGAGTCTACTGCAGTCCATTTCTGTGATTGTCCTTGTTTCTCCTCCATATGTGACAATAGGCAAGTAATAACTCTTATACAAAACCTCCTATTAATTTCGTTGGTTATCTTCCATCACTAACATCAGCTCATCAGTTCAAAGGTAACTAACACTCACGATCGTTACAGCGTGTATTTAAAGCAAACTGATTTGCATCCTCGAGTGGCGGTACTCTTACGCGACAGGCGCGAGATCTGAACAGACATCATCTTTCAGATGTGGAAACACGCCTACCAACTTTCGTTCATGTCAGACAACTCCTTGTCCGTGTTGTGATTTCTTTTCCCTCAGTGCGCCGGCCGTTGTGGCCGAGCGGTTCTAGGCGCTTCAGTCTGGAACCGCGCGACCGCTACGGGCGCAGGTTCGAATCCTGCCTCGGGCATGGATTTGTATGATGTCCTTAGGTTACTAGGTTACTGGTGTAGCAATTTTAATGGCTAGTAGTGTATTTAAAAACGTCTTATTTCAGAAGCAATTAGAAATGGAAATGACGTAGGTAATATGAACGCTCAGTTCACATAGTTAAGTCAGGCAAATTGTTAAACAAACGTCGACGAAGATCGCAAGTGGCAACGAAAATATTAACATTTTTTGTACACGTAGTTACATCGTGTTGTATTTCAATCATTCACCTTTAACGATTCCAAGTGGTCGTTTGCATAGGAGAAGCAGCAATGGGGCACTTTCATCTCAGTGCAGCGGTACATTGTGGAGTCGCTAACTGCTTTGTACTAGATTTACGAATCGGGTTGATCGAGGCGGTTCTGTTATACAGGGCGTGCGGTAAACGAAGAAACCTGAGCTTTGTCGACATTATTACAAAATGGGTTCAAGAAGGTCCAAGATTCTTTTATTCTGTTCTTGGCTGTCGAAGGACAAAACCGCCTAGATCGATCGGAGAATGAAGAATGTGTACGACGCAGCATGTCCATCGAGTAGAGATCTGTATCTGACGTTTATGCTCGGTCGAATTTCTCCGTGCATACAGTTCACCTCAAGTCCGACAGATGTCGATACATGTGCTCTGGACTGTTGTTCAAATGTGTGTGAAACATCAGTCCCTAAGCTTACACACTACTTAACCGAAATTATCCTAAGGACAAACACACACACTCATGCCCGAGGGAGAACTCGAATCTCCGCCGGGACCAGCCGCACAGTCCATGACTGCAGCGCCTTGGACCGCTCGGCTAATCCTACGCGGCTGCTCTGGACTGGGAGAGCAGTCGCATTCGACTTCGTTGACGCTCGTTCGAGCATCTCGCGCTCAAATTACCCGGCCATCTACCATAATTACCCGAGCGCTGCTCAGTCACCCGCTGCAGGATCAAGACAAGCGAACTTGAGATGCAGGAAAGTGCGGAAGTGAAACCTGATTCGAAAGAATATACCCTGAGTGCAAAAGACGGTGATAGTCACAATGATTGGGAGATATTTGCATGAGTGACTGACGAGGATGTCGGTTACACTTAGCGCGGCAATTGCTCTGTTCTCCGTGCAGATCCGCCAACACACATCTCAAGGCGCATACCTGCAGAACATGACAAAGGAGAAGCTATGAAGCACTACCGGATTCATTCATTAAAAAGGTGTGTACAAATGTGTGAAAGAAATTTTAGTTCATTTAGAAATATGTTTAGTTGCAGGATTTTGAGCTTTATATCAGGAGCTTATAAACGTCGGTTCAGGATTGTGACATGTAGACTTCTCCAATATTTTGCCTTATCCGACGACAGTAGCACAAAACAGTGAAAGACAAGTCGATGAAATATGGGCCAGTATGATGCCCGGCCATAGGCGTTAATGCATACGAATGTACAGCGGATATATGGACCAATAGATACATGTCGGAAAATGTGTTACATATACGCTACTGCGCAATTTATTTATCAAGATGAGGCACTGCGAAACGTGATATTGATGACAACTGTCGTTTCTGCGAAGAAAAAATCCGAACAATTTTTTTTAGAACTACAAAGAGGAAATATTCAAACTGTTAGGAGTAAATCCCCAGCATTTTAATAACATTTCGTTTGTTACTGTCTGAGGCGGCAATATATGCAAGGCACAGCATCCTTTCAGTATTATGCTTGCATTACACATGTTCAGAACACAATCCTGAAACAATTCCGATGCGCTACAGTCTGGAACCGCACGACCGCTACGGTCGCAGGTTCGAATCCTGCCTCGGGCATGGTTGTGTGTGATGTCCTTAGGTTAGTTAGGTTTAAGTAGTTCTAGGTTCTAGGGGACTTATGACCACAGCAGTTGAGTCCCATAGTGCTCAGAGCCATTTGAACCATTGAACAATTCCGATGACGATTATTTCAAAAATAAGATTTCAGTGGTTTATTCCACGACTTGTGCTGCGAACGTTTGTCCGTTTCATGATGAAATCTAATGACGTGAATTCGACACAGGCAACACGGGAGCAAGAAACAGAGAGTAGGTGGAACAGCCAGTTTAAAATGCTACAGTCTGTAGTTGGGCAGTGCAATAAAACCATGTTTATGGAGACAGGGGTCACTGAAAAACGAACTGGTTACGCCAACCTCCATGTGGTAACATGTTCTTTCAGCTCATCGTCATCGCTGAAGTTTTGACCACCAAGGACAGATATCAGGTGTAAGAAGAGATGAAAGTCGCTAGGAGCAAGGTCCGGGCTGTACGGAGAATGATCAAACGCGTCCCAATGAAATTCCCGTAAGAGTTGTTTGGCCACATTCGCCGTGTGAGGTCGGGCATTATCGTGGAAAAAAAAAACACATTTTGACGGTAATCCTCAGCGCTTGTTCTGTATTGCGCGGCGCAATTTCTTAATGGTCTCGCAGTAACCATGTCCATAAATTGTTTGGCCTCACAGTAAAAAATCAATCAGCAAAATGTCTTTTCTGTCCGAGATAATGGTGCACATGACTTTTCGAGGTGTCAAGATTTGCTTAGGCTTAACCTTCGTTGGGGATGAAGTGTGCCTCCATTCCATTGATTACCGTTTTGTTTCAGGGGTGTCGTACGATACCCAAGTTTCATCCCCCGTGACTATCCGAGAAAGATAGTAACGTGTCAAAAACTGAAGTGCACTACCCATCCGTTGTTTTTTGTGCTGTTCAGTAAGAATTTTGGGTACCCAACGTGAGCAAAGTTTTCGAAATTTCAGTTTTTCAGTAACAATTTCATGAATTAGTGATCGTGAGATTTGCGGAATTTCCATAGCTAGTGTAAACTTACGGTTGTTCTCAATCTTCTCTACAATTGTGTGAACCAGTTGATCAGTAACCACAGACGGTCGTCTACTTCGTTCTTCATCGTGCACTTGATCACGTCCTCCATTGAACAGTCTGTCCCATCTTCTAACCATTTAATCACTCATAACATTTTGTCCGTAAACCTCGCACATTTGCCGACGAATTTCCTTTGGTTTAACTTTCTTTGCATCTAGAAAACGAATCACAGATCTGATTTCACACTAGGCGGCATTTTCAATTACGGCTGACATTATAAAGAAGCACTAAAAAGCACACGTCGGCAGCAGAGATCTGAAAATGGCGTCAGGGTAACTATTGCGCATGCTCGGAACTGCAATGGTAGCGCTGACTGCGCATGGAAACTGCTGTGTTGGCAGAAGAGCCAACACCGTGTTGTTAGAGGAGGCCGAAATGCACGCGTTTAAATACACGCAGACTGGCGTGAGGTCTGGAACAATTAAAGGAGTTTATAGTAGCAAATAAAGTACGTAGTTGATGTAATACTTAACTTTAATCCATAAGTGGTGTACATGGTCTCATGGTACAGGCATCATAAGATAAATATCTATTGATAAGGCGCCTTGCTAGGTCGTAGCAAATGACGTAGCTGAAGGCTATGCTAACTATCGTCTCGGCAAATGAGAGCGTATTTGTCAGTGAACCATCGCTAGCAAAGTCGGCTGTACAACTGGGGCGAGTGCTAGGACGTCTCACTAGACCTGCCGTGCGGCGGCGCTCGGTGTGCAATCACTGACAGTGGCGACACGCGGGTCTGACGTATACTACCGGACCGCGACCGATTTAAAGGGTACCACCTAGCAAGTGTGGTGTCTGGCGGTGACACCACAGAAACAGAAAAGGAACTTAACTTGTGGACGACCCTCGTATATGGTCACTAGTGGGTGATATTTGACCTCAGAGTGAGCTCTAATAGGTGACAAAAAATCCCCAAGGCGTCAGCTGCGATCCTGGAAACAGTTTCTCTTTTTGCCTTTTTGATATAGACAGAATGTGTCTTCCAGAAAACGATGAAGCACAACAACATGAGGCTACCGGATTTGGCAAAGCTAATGAATTGCTTTACTATGTTTGGAAACGTGAGCGTTATCCTTATTATGCAACAACGGAACTTAATAACCATGGAATCAGTGATTTTCTTCCTAGTGTTACATGTAGCGGTTCAAAAATGGCTCTGAGCACTATGGGACTTAACATCTATGGTCATCAGTCCCCTAGAACTTAGAACAACCTAAACCTAACTAACCTAAGGACATCACACAAGACCCAGCCATCACGAGGCAGAGAAAATCCCTGACCCCGCCGGGAATCGAACCCGGGAACCCGGGCGTGGGAAGCGAGAACGCTACCGCACGACCACAGATGCGGGCACATGTAGCGGGCAAGTTTTCTCGTAGACAATCGTGGGTTTGTTAGCCTGAAACATGGAGATAGATCGTCTACAATATATAGCGCGTAAAGTAAAACTGGAAAACAGAAAATTGGGTCATGTATAACAAATGATTATGGCAGACATCCAGTTTATACAGCACTGCCGAATTAGGAAGCTGAAGGAAGGCAGAAAACCAAGGGTAATAAGTATTCAAATAAGGAACAAAAATGGAATGAGTAAAATTCTCATAACTGAATTTTTCACGCTAACAGAAAGTGAGGGAGATTTGGTAAAACGTATTGAATGGAACATGGATGGGATGCTTGGCACAGGAAGGATTTTAATCACAAAGAAAATTTCAAAATATTCAGTGGTACCAGAAATAACGATACGCTTGATGTGACAACTGAAATATAGAGTTGAGAAAATGGAAGAACTTTTATAATTCCGAAAACAAAAGTGCATTTAATGGTGAGAAAACTGTGATTCTGAAGTGACTAGCGCACTAAATGCTAATTTAGGTTCTGCGAATCCTGTGTTAAAGTAGCCAGTAAGTTGAAAACGGAGGAATCAGCTCAGCTCCGCTCTCGGGCGTGCATTCTGCTTTGGAGAGTCAGAAATTACCAACGCCGAAACGGAGCGCGAGGAAGTCGTGTGTCGCACACTTGTGCGCCAGAAATGCGAGCTTTTCAGTTTCATAAAAGCCAGTAAAAACTGTAATCGTGAAAAAAAGAAGAATGACTTAGCCACGTGTGAAAAGTGAAATAAAAATTTACTACGCGCAGTCAGCGGTGTGGACAAGCGAGCGGCGCGTATCGTGAAAAAAGATACTCTCTGGCGGCATTCGAGAATCGACGGTACGTCGTCTTTTGTTCGGCTACGAGCAGACAGAGAGCGCAGCAGTCCGCCTTTACAATAGTAACCCGGAAACGGGAACAAAGAAGAGAATGCAGTGAGAGAGAAGCAGAAATTATAAAGGAAAAAAACGGAAAAGTAATTTATCTCCCAACGCAAAGAAAGGTTGGCATAAAAAAAATTGCGTAATACAGAACGATAATAGCAGACAAAGAATCTTGTTGTTCGAGTGTCCCAAACACAATTCCCTAAAAGTCCACAAGTCCATCTCTTCTGAATATAATCTCTACGAGCATCGCTTAAAAGTATCTGACTGACCTAAAAGACCGACCAAGATAGAATTGTAAGAGAAATAAACGAATAGATAAAAGGTAGTTACTGAGTACTGTTGGTCACATTTACATGAAACAGTATTATACAATAAAAATTAAAAATCTTATGTTAATTTTAGCTAGATGACGCAAGGGAATTGAATAAATTCAACAAATTATGTAGATTAACATCCCACAACGTAATATGGACCTCCTAATTTTGTATGACGTCAACAGGTGAGCATATTAATAACAACTTGATTGAAAATCACGTATTATAGACCTCCTTAGAAGTTTATTATCTTTTGGTCTCAATGTTATTGCGATTTTGTTTGGAAAAAACTTAGTGAGTTAATTTCTTATGCTTTCTAATTCCTGAAGCCGCGCGGGATTAGCCGAGCGGTCTAGGGCGCTGCAGTCATGGAATCAGCGGCTGGTCCCGGCCGAGGTTCGAGTCCTCCCTCGAGCATGGGTGTGTGTGTTTGTCCTTAGGATAATTTAGGTTAAGTAGTGTGTAAGCTTAGGGACTGATGACCTCAGCAGTTAAGTCCTATAAGATTGCACACACATTTGAACATTTTCTAATACCTGAAAATTCACAGACAGCGATTTTCTGGTGGAATTACAAACGTATACAGGGCGATCTTTTTCCACCGTGTACAAACTCTAGGGACTTAATGATGAGCAGATACGGAACAAAAAAGGTCTAATGAACTTATGTCCGGAAATGCAAGGTTTCCATGCTAGAGACTATTTATTCCGTTATACATTGTCACAGAAACTGCGGTCTAATACACGCTGTACCATCCAGCCATAGTTACAGTATGTGTTGAATATGGTTCCCAAGTGCCTCAGCGCATGCGTGTACGCGCCGTAGCATGTTCTGTCTCAGACGTTCACGTCGGCTAGGCTGCATCCGAACACTGTCAAACGCATCATGAATACGCTGCTCCACTGTCTCCACATCTGGAATGGGCTCTGCACACACGTTTTAGTTTTAAAAGGCCCTATCAACAGAAATCGTACGGGTTGAGTTCCGGTGAACGAGCAGTCCATGCAACCGGGCTCCTCGTTCGGTCCATCGACCAGGGAAAGCACGTCCTTACTTTAATGTCGAAGTGGGCTGGAGCACCATCATGCCGTCATGTAGCAGCCACATACCCCTTCGGATCATCATTGGAACTTCTTCCAGCAGAGGAGGCAAAGTCACCCGCAAGAAACGCTGATAAGTCTCAGCCTGTTAGGGGACGCGGAAGGAAGGCTGTTGCCAAAATACAGTCGCCAATTATACCGGCCCACACATTCCGGCTGCACCGATGCTGACGATTCGCTCTCACCGTACGGTGGAGTTCTGCGTACTATCCCACAGATGACTTATGAAAACTGAAAATACCACTCCGCGTAAAGACGGCCTCATCTGTAAATTGGATGGATGATACAAATCCCGGAGACAAAACTGCTCCCGATGTGGAAAATCTGTCGCTAGTAAGTCCTGTACTCGCTGTGTGTGATAAGGGTAGTAACAGCTGTCGTGGAGAATGTTCCACACGGTCGTCTGCCTTACCCTCTACTGGCGGGCCAACTGCATGGTACTGACGCGGTGGTCACCTTCCACAGTGTTAACCACATTTTCCTCCAAGTCTGGTGTCCGGAAATTTCGGATATGTCCTTAACGATTTCTTACTTCCTGAAAGGACCCTGTCTCAGACAAACAGCGAAACACTGTTGCAAACACTGAATGCTGTAGTTGTTGTCTGGGAGGATATATCTCCTGACACAATCTTGCTGCCCACCACCCTTTGCCATTTGCCTTTTCGTAAGTAAACATCATGTCGACAAGCTCTCGATTCCAATACGGAACCATTGTGTACAACGCTGTGTCGCATCCACTACAAGATGAGTCTGCAAGAGGAGTGAGTCGGACACAACATTACCAATTACTATGGCAGGAAAGGGCGCTAGGGCATGACGTTTGAGTAACAGTAGTACCATCTGAGAGGAAACCACGCATACTGCAACTGTGGCTGCATGGTACAGCGCGTATTAGACCTCAGTCTCTGTGACAATGTACAATTGAATAAATGGACTCTGCCATGGAAACGATGCATTTGTATCCTCTCATTGATCAGACCATAGAGTTTGTACACGGTGGAAAAAAATCACCCTGTGTATTGCAAACTTGCAATAAGGTTTATACGTACTGTACCATCCCACAGACAATTGTTCTAAGAACTTGGCTTACTAACAACTACTTCAGAAACACGTGTTTCCCACGTCGCGTCCGCCATTAATCACAGTACAGAAATTATATTTAAAGCCAGTTTTTATAAACATGTCATTATGGTGTGCACGAATCACGTAACATGCAGCGCGCAAGCTTGAGGTACAGAACCAGACAGAATACGCACAACGGATAAACGACTCTTGGTTTGATAGTTCAGCCAAACTGAATGCAATTTGTAAGCGGTTTCCCGCGCTCGTTTAGGCGAATGCTAGGCTGCTCCCAGTCTCCGCCTCAGAAACTACGATACACAAACAAAATGCGATAACACACTAAAGAAGGCTGCACGCAAATCACAATAAGATGGCGCACACGATATGCTTCCCATTTGGCTAACTGAAGACTAAGGCATTTGGTCGCAAAGTTAAAAAAAAAAAAATGCCAACTCATACAAACACCAGGAAAGAGAGACAGGACAAAGCACTAAGAATAAAAATTATAGGCCTACACACTATCCATGGCTTGTAATCGTCTCCTTCTGTAAGCGGCCATCCAAAAATGACCGTGACAGCGTGAGCCGAATCGCTTTAGAAACTTAATGGCGTGGTTTCCGAAGTAAGTAACTGATTAGTGGGGAAAAGCTTACAACAAGATATATTTGCAGATAACTTATTCAACGCTCTTCTCACACAAATTTTGAATATACGTTATAAAGTAGTGTAAATCACATTCAACGATAACAACGACAAGTATCACGGAGTTTCTAGCAACCTACAGAAAATTAATGAGTTTATTTCTAAATGCGGTCGTCATTCCGACTGGACAAGTGGTCCTTAACCATTTGGTAATCAGAACAATAATTATTATGGTGGTAGTGTGGTCCTATGTAAAATTGCTAAGTGGGTCAAAAAATGTTCAAATGTGTGTGAATTCCTAAGGGACCAAACAGCTGAGGTCATCGGTCCCTAGACTTACACACTACTTAAACTGACTTATGCTAAGAGCAACACACACACACACATTCTCGAGGGAGAACTCGAGCCTCCGGCGGGAGGGGCCACGCAATCCGTCACAGGGCACCTCTAACCACGCGGCCACCCCGCGCTTCTTTCCAGTCACTCACTGACTAGCCCGATTTGGAGTAGAAGACAGAAAAAGAAAGGCCGAAGTTTTAAATTCCACGTTTAAGAAACTGTTCACGCAGGGGAAACCTACAAACGTACCGTCGTTTGACCATCGCACAGAATCCCGTATGGATGGCATAGTAATAAGCATCCCTCTCGTAGAGGAACAACTGAAAGAGTTCAAAACGAACAAATAGCCAGGTCCGGGTCGATTCCCTATTCGGTTTTACAAAGAGTACTCTGCATCATTGGTACCTTACGTAGTTTGCTTTTATCGTGAATCTCTCTACCAGTACGAAGTGCCAAACGACTGGAAAAAAGCGCAGGTAGCTCCTGTGTATAAGAAGGGCAAAAGAACGAACCCGCAAAATTACAGACCAACATCCTAAGCTGCAAAATTCTATAGCATGTTCTGAGTGCAAATATAGTAAATTTCTTAAAGACCGAGAAGCTCATGACCATTGCTCGTATGAAATTCAGTTTTCTCTTTTCTCGTGAGATATATCGCGAACTGTGGATGGCGGGCAACAAGTAGATTCGATATTTCTAGATTTCCGAAAAGCATTCGTCACTTTATCCCACTGCAGACTGTTAACGAAGGTACGTGCATAAGGAATAGACTCCTAAATAACAGAACTCAGTATGTTGTCTCTGATGGTGTATGTTCGTAAAAGACAGGGGTAACATCATGAGTGTCCTGGGGAAGTGTGATAGGACCGTTGCTATATTATATTCACCTAAATGATCTGGCAGACAGGGTGGGCAGAAATTTGCGGTTGTTCGCTGATGATGCTGTGACGTACTGGATGGTGTCGAAGATAAGTCACTGTAGGTTGATATAACATGACCTAGACAAGATTTCTAGTTGGTGTGATAAGTGGCAGCTGGCTCTTAATGTAGAAAAATGTAAGTCAGTGTGGATGAGCATGAAAAACAAACCCGTGATGTTCGGATACAGCACCAATATTGTCCTGCTTGACACAGACAGGTCGTTTAAATATCTTCGCGTAACGTTTCTAAGGCCAAACTGTGCGCCATCTAACAAATCCTCTACTTGTTTTCCGTTCTTCTGTATATTGTTCTTGTCAGCAACTTGTCTGCATGAGCTGTTAAGCTGACTGTGCGATAGTGCTCGCACTTGTCGGCTCTTGCTATCTTCGTAATTGTGTGGATGATATTTTTTGCAAAAATATGATGGTCCGTAGCCAGTCTCACACAATCTACGCACCAACGTGAGAAGTCGTTTTGTTGCCAGTTCCTCCAATTGTTTCAGAAATTCTGATGGAGTTTTATTTATCCATTCTGCCTTATTTCATCTTATGTCTTCCAAACCCGCTTAAATTCTGACTCTGATACTGGATCCCCTATCTCTTCCCTGTCGTCTTCTGTTTCTGCTTCTATTAGGTCATCAGACAAGTTCTCTCCCTCATAGAGACCTTCAATGCACCCTTTCCCTCTGTCCACTATCCCCTCTGAATTTAGCCGTGGACTTCCCATTGCACTCTTAATATTACACCTTTGCTTTTAATTTCAGCGAATGGTGTTTTGACTTTTCTGTATGCTGAATCAGACCTTCCGACAATCGTTTATTTTTCTATTTCTTCACATTTTTCATGCAGTCATTTCGCCTCAGCTTCCCTGCGCATTCTGTTTATTTCGTTCCTAAGTGACTTCTATTGCTGTATTTCTGTATTTTCCGCACGTTTTTGTACTTCCATCTTCCGTTTATGAACTGAAATACTTCTTCTGTTATCCTTGGTTTCTTCGCAGTTATCTTCCTAGTACCTATGTTTCTCTTTCCAACGTCTGTGATTGCCAGTTTAAGAGATGTCCATTCTTCTTTAATTGAACTACCTGCTATGCTATTCGTTATCGCAGCATTTACTGCCTCAGAGAATTTCAAGCGTATCTTCATTCCCTAGTTCTTCTGAATCTCACTTATTTGCGCGTTGACTAGTTTCTTAAACTTCGGTCTACACATCATCGCTACTAAATTGTGATCTGAGTCTATATCTGCTCTCGGGTACGACTTACAGTCCATTATCTGAATTCGGAATCTCTGCCTGACCATGATGTAATCAACGTGGAATCTTCCCGTATCTCGCGCGTTTTTCCAAGTATACCTCCTCCTCATGTGATTCTTAAACAAAGTATTCGGTATTACTTGCTGTTATTTATTGCAGAACTCGATTAGCCTTTCTCCTCTCTTGTTCCTACTACGAAGTCCACATTCTCGCGTAACCCTTTCGTCTACTCCCTCACCTACAACCGCATTCAAATCCGCCATGACTATTAAATTTTCGTTCTATTTATTTAAACAAGGTGCTATTTTTGAATTATATACACTCCTGGAAATGGAAAAAAGAACACATTGACACCGGTGTGTCAGACCCACCATACTTGCTCCGGACACTGCGAGAGGGCTGTACAAGCAATGATCACACGCACGGCACAGCGGACACACCAGGAACCGCGGTGTTGGCCGTCGAATGGCGCTAGCTGCGCAGCATTCGTGCACCGCCGCCGTCAGTGTCAGCCAGTTTGCCGTGGCATACGGAGCTCCATCGCAGTCTTTAACACTGGTAGCATGCCGCGACAGCGTGGACGTGAACCGTATGTGCAGTTGACGGACTTTGAGCGAGGGCGTATAGTGGGCATGCGGGAGGCCGGGTGGACGTACCGCCGAATTGCTCAACACGTGGGGCGTGAGGTCTCCACAGTACATCGATGTTGTCGCCAGTGGTCGGCGGAAGGTGCACGTGCCCGTCGACCTGGGACCGGACCGCAGCGACGCACGGATGCACACCAAGACCGTAGGATCCTACGCAGTGCCGTAGGGGACCGCACCGCCACTTCCCAGCAAATTAGGGACACTGTTGCTCCTGGGGTATCGGCGAGGACCATTCGCAACCGTCTCCATGAAGCTGGGCTACGGTCCCGCACACCGTTAGGCCGTCTTCCGCTCACGCCCCAACATCGTGCAGCCCGCCTCCAGTGGTGTCGCGACAGGCGTGAATGGAGGGACGAATGGAGACGTGTCGTCTTCAGCGATGAGAGTCGCTTCTGCCTTGGTGCCAATGATGGTCGTATGCGTGTTTGGCGCCGTGCAGGTGAGCGCCACAATCAGGACTGCATACGACCGAGGCACACAGGGCCAACACCCAGCATCATGGTGTGGGGAGCGATCTCCTACACTGGCCGTACACCACTGGTGATCGTCGAGGGGACACTGAATACTGCACGGTACATCCAAACCGTCATCGAACCCATCGTTCTACCATTCCTAGACCGGCAAGGGAACTTGCTGTTCCAACAGGACAATGCACGTCCGCATGTATCCCATGCCACCCAACGTGCTCTAGAAGGTGTAAGTCAACTACCCTGGCCAGCAAGACCTCCGGATCTGTCCCCCATTGAGCATGTTTGGGACTGGATGAAGCGTCGTCTCACGCGGTCTGCACGTCCAGCACGAAAGCTGGTCCAACTGAGGCGCCAGGTGGAAATGGCATGGCAAGCCGTTCCACAGGACTACATCCAGCATCTCTACGATCGTCTCCATGGGAGAATAGCAGCCTGCATTGCTGCGAAAGGTGGATATACACTGTACTAGTGCCGACATTGTGCATGCTCTGTTGCCTGTGTCTATGTGCCTGTGGTTCTGTCAGTGTGATCATGTGATGTATCTGACCCCAGGAATGTGTCAATAAAGTTTCCCCTTCTTGGGACAATGAATTCACGGTGTTCTTATTTCAATTTCCAGGAGTGTAAAATTGTTATTTTAATAAATTGCTTGTAAAAATTACTATATTGGTATGTGGACTGGACAGCAGAAGAAAATATCACCGGAAACGCGAGTGGCCAATTTATGTTGGTGCATCCACAGAATAACCTCGCCGTTGCAATCGCGACAAAAGATATTGGGAAAAAATTAATATCATATCTGTATTGTTGTGTTACAGGCTTAATCTCATGCTCGCCCAAAAGGGGCATTAGATCGATAAAAATACTGGACCAACATCATAGTGTCTTTAAGGTACGGACAATAGGAGTAGGTGAACTGGAAGCTCCTCTCAATGCTGCCCAACATTGGATGAAACTCTCAAATCAACAATTTTTTAATATGGAATTGCATTCCATTTTATCCACTGGAACTAAATGCACATAAAGAAATTCACGATTACATTTCAGTCTAATTAATACGTAACTACATCCAACATAACGAAAAAAAAATTTCGTCCACATGAACGCCCTGTCTGTGTCAGACCGTGGACTTTTTTCCTGTAACCAATGTAGCTGCAAGCAACACGGTACAGCGTCAGCGACCGGAAACATTAATACACTAATAAAGTGTAATTTGTTCCAAGAAGTGGTTTTAAATTTTAACTGAATAGCAGATAGTAATTAAGAGTGAAATAAAAGTCCAGTTACCTTACAAAGTATAATACGCTGTTAAAAATCCTTCGGAACATTTGTAGAAACACGCAGCCTCAGGTAGTTATCGATGCAGTTTCAAGCTTTTCCTGCTCACCACTCGTATTATTCGATTGGTGCACAAGTTCTTAGCGGCTGTCCATAGGTTTAAACACAACAAGTCATTGTAATAGAGTGTTTAATCGTCAATAAAATATTCTTCTTCACTTTTAGAACAGCCTGCCAACGCTGGAGTAGCTTTTCGATTCTGCGAATGCAGAAATCACGTGATTTCGAGGCGGAAAACTCGTCGAGCAATGTTCGGTGCACATTTTCATCCGGAAAGAAAGTTCATTGAAGAGCGTTCGATAGAGAGCGTTCTTCCACTATCGCTGTAAGACGTTTCATTTGTCGACAGCAAATGTCAGCGGTGATGGTTGCACATCGGGGAAGCAATTCTTAGTACACTACACCGTCGCTATTCCATCAGATGCCCAAATCATCTTTTGTGGGAGCGCGCAGGTCTTTATACGAGAGTTCCTGCTTTCTTTGGGCTCAACCATTCCTTTTTTTCCCCCATATTAGCATAAATACACCTTTTCTCGTCACCAATAATAACACAGAATAGGAACGGTTAGTTTTGTTCATGAGGCAATTTATGGCGGGAAGCAGAGATGCACACATGGCCAGCGCTGATTTCTGTGATTTTAGCTTAGAGCATGCGGTACCCACACACCCGGTTTCCAAACCTTCCCCATTGCGTGCAAATGTTGCGCGATAATGGAATGATCACAGTTCATCAGATCGGCCAATTCTCGGGTACACTGACATGGACCCTTGTGGACTGACGCGTTTAAACGATCTTTATCAAACCGTGAAGATCTTCCCGAACGTGGAGAGTCACTAATGGCAAAACTATCCTCCTTAAAACGAGAAGACCGTTTCCTGCCGTGCTCTGTTTAGTGGCATTATCCACAATATCGCGCAAATGTCTGTGGCTGTCTCCGCTGCTGTCATCCCTCTAATGAACTCAAAGAGAAGAGTGCGTCGGAAATGTCTCGATGCCTCCACTTGGCACTCAATTTTCTAGCCTCCAATGCTCCGCTCACTATCTCCATATAACAAAATGACTTTATGTAAATACAAATAAAATAATGACAATCGATAAATAAACCCATAGCAACCAGAGTACTAACATGAAAAACAAAAATGCCGAGCCGTGGTACTACTCAATTCTTTAGAATATCAAAAATTACAATCTCACCACAGTTATTTAAAGGAAACAGGAAGCCCGGGATCACTGGTGATGGACAAGCTTGTGATTGTTTTACAATTTTAATTTGACTAAAACAGACTTTATTATAAACTTCAATGCGGACATTCTCTCTCTTACTGATGCAATATACAAATCTTCACTTTAACTGAATTACATAAACACGAATAAGAATCATATTTTGCGTCTGCACCCAAGATCTTAGATAGTAGACACGGTGAAATAATCAGTCATAAAGATTCGTTCTTATTTAACCATATCTCAAGAGACTAGTAACACTATACACTTTCAATCCAAAGTTACACAGTCACATAATACCACAGCTTCACTAAAAAACAAAGATCTTAAAGCTTAATTAAACTGAACTGCCCACATAAAAGGTCCACAATGAAACATGTTTATACTAAAAATCCAAAGTGGGCCAAACAAGGACGCAAAACTGGTACACAGGAAAAGTAACAAGTTGCACATTCATTAAAGATACACAAATGATTAACATAAGTGTTAAATAAGAATGGCTAGTAATAACTCAACGAGTAAAATGACTTTCAGAAAAGCTAATGATAACAAAGGGGCCTCACTTAACTAACGGACGTAATGACTGAGAATGATTTCCAAATTGCCCACAGCACTATTCGGAAGCAATAAAGCTACGGCCGGCAGGCAATACGAGCGTTCACTCCCCACGGTTTGTGCACAGGTTCACTAGCAGGCGGTATACATTTATATATAGTCCTACCGGCCTCATAATGAGCGGTCCTGACAAGAATCCATAACCGCATCGACGCCAGGAAACGAGAAGACTTAAAAATGGCCTGCAGCACAAATAGATTGCATTGAAAACAAGGTGATATCACAGTCACACTGGAATATATAATAAGCATGCCCCCAAATTTATATGGAGCAATACTCTAACATTACCCGTCTCCCAGTAAATTAGCAGGAAACTTAGAGATCACTTCCAGTTGCCTTAAGGCACTTTCAACATTGAATAAACATACCAAATCCTGCCGTGACAAATGATTAAACCATTAACTCTACGGCTGCCGGGCGCGTACAAAACCGCAAACAGTCTTAAAGCGGTCAATATGTCCTAAAAGAAGTTAAAATTTGCATGAAAACCGCTTAAAACACAGACTCCACAGATGATGAAAAAGGAAATGAGGAACATCAGCCTCCTTAAAATAGCCACTGTGGAAGCAAGTTCAGAACCATCTCCGGCAGCTACCGATGCCACAATAAGTTTCAACAATCTTCTTAGTTACACACAGAATAAAAGTCATACGTAGCTTGGAGCTTGCAAATTACGAGCTGGGAAGCTGTTCAGCGTGAGACGACGAACCCACCACTGTTTGGCACGTCAAGGCTCCCAATGATCGGCACCGTACATCCGGCGCGACAAAAGACAAGGGCGGCGAGCACGACGAGGCCCATGCATCACGGTTATGGACGCGGGCTTGTTGTCAACACAAATTGGCTCCTTGATATGCACCAACCTAATAGAAGTAGCCACCCAGTCTTGACATACTTGACAGATGGCATCAAGCTGAGCTCCTATAGTGAACCGTTGTCTTGAACAATACCTAATTTCGCAGTGTCGTAGGAGGAAACATACATCCACTTTGCAGCAAGAATCCTCCTTTCGATATACGATTAACTACTCGGCTTTGATGTATAAATCTCCTTGCTTCAGTGCGTTTCACATTATACGGAGGATGAAATGAAATGGTCGGATGGCATTGCTGGCCGGGAGGTCCCATTCGGGTTCGGTCGCCAAGCGCAAGTCTTATTTCAGTCAGCGTGTAATCTCCCCACGGAAAATTACCCTCTACCACGCAATAATTAATAATGGTCAATCAAATCATCCACATTTATTTACGTTTGAAAAGTATCTGATCAGATTTTCTAGTAATATATGCGCCGACAGCTCGTCGACGCCAAAGTATTTTTCTAGTACGTTTATTCTTTGGAACAACAGAGGTACAGAAATGTATGCTCCATGGTTATTATAGTGGGAGAAAGGAACAGCTTCGGAAGTATCGGTTGGAGGATTTTCGGATTGCTAAAAGAGATTTATTTACTCGTCTTCGCGCTAAAGCGAGCTAGGAAGTTTGTGCCGCTAGCGTGATAGGTAAAGAAGAAAAAAAAAACCTGTAAAAGCAAATTACATGAGACTTGGAACCAACACAAAACGGAACATGTACGGAAATGGATTCAATATACCATTTTCCTCAGAAATAAGGTTTGTGACCATTTTATTCTAGAGTGAATGACGAATGAGTTCTCTGTCTGAACCATTGATGATTGTCTGGGCCCTGTAATTAATTGGGAAGTTTCAGCTGTGACGAAGAGAGCCTGCAATCTCTGAGTTTTTATAAATAGTCCAAAAAGGCTTCGTCCGCATCTGAAATTTTAGATCTGTCGTAAACTGAACGAATTGTTCAAACGATCGATTTTCCCAACTGAATGCAGCGCTTCATAATAATAACAAATGTAAAGATTTTTTCCAGCAAGCCAGCCGCTGAACATTAAGACGAAGGGCTCCACCAGAGATTCTACTAGGCTGATTTCACGTAAATAATATAGTTAAACTGTACATAGATAAAGGAGAGAGAGAGAGAGAGCGAATGAAATTCGAGAAATTACTCAGAATCCTCCATTAGCATAATTGTTTGTCTGTCTTTTCACGGATCAGCCTAATAAGAAAACACGAAGCCCTAACTTTATTGTACCGATTTATGCGTGAGGGTGAAAGAGCGATAAAGGCGACAGATACACTTCTGTACAGACTAAACATTACACCAAGTCAGCGGCAAGCTGCATTCACATAGACTTTCATCATTTACAGAGTAGAATTCATTATAAGCGCCACATTGGGCGACTTGCAGCCGAGTATGGAGGATAAAGACGAACAACTCATCTTCCAATAAAATGCAGTCATGTCTGGTCACTGTCGTGTTGTAGCGATATACAGCACTGACGTCCAACGAGCATAATCTGTCCCTGAAAATATATGAGAATGTAATACGGGGTATTGTTGTTATAAGTGGCCTTTTAACAGCATGAGAAGCTCACGTAACAAAATCACTTTTAAGCACAGTTAAATAAGAAAAACTTATAAATATTAGGGGGGGGACTGCAGAGGATTGTTATTTCTATCGAGTAAACAGCTGCCGCGAAAGTGACTGTTGAGCCTAACACTGTCAGCGAAAATAGAAAGCGATGCGAACGGTAAGAAAATAATATCTGCTTGTAAAACAGGCGAACGCAAATAAGACTCTTCAGTGATGTAAGAGACGCAAATGTTTCACTGCGGATGGATGTAAATATATAATGCGGCCAAACAAAGCGACATTTTCGTTGTTCCATACCAGAGGGCGTGTTTACAAATGGAAAATGTCAGAGGTTGGGTACAGTCCGGACTTACTGCACTGTCTTCCATCTGTGAATCGTAGTAGAAGTTCTGTAACAATATGGGTGGTCGCATCTCTGTTTCCTGTGCCTATACTCGCCTCTCTGAAATGTATTAATTTATTAATCAGCTTTTTATCTCTTTTCATCTTCTTTACAAGTTATCTGGTCAAAGATTGGAATGAAGGGTACAATTTTTATGTTTTTAGAACACATAGATATAATCGTAAGAATAATTTTTATGGTAACAGCAGTACGTTAAGGCAAAATTATCAATTCGAAACGATTGTTTTTCAGAGACGAAGGACATAGTGTTGTAAAGCAGATATAACGGTACTTGTTCCCATAAGAAAAGAATAAAGACGAAAGTAACGACGAGTTGCAGAAATATGAGCAGCGACAAACTTCAAAATGGGGAGCCAAGAAGTAGACAAAGTAAGGGAATTCTGCTGTCTTGTAAACAAAGTTAGGCTTAGCGGAGGAAGCAAGGAGGATGTAAGAACTGATCTATCACAGGCAAAGTGGGCATTCCTTGCAAAAAGAAATGTACTAGTATCAAACACAGAACTTAATTTTAGAAACATTTTTCTGAGGATGTACGTTTGCAGCACACTACTGTATGCAAGTGAATCATGGACTGCGAAAAACCCAGAAAAGAAGACAATTCAAGCATTTAAGATCTGTTGAAACTGAAATGAGGCCTGATAAGTTACTACCTGCTTCTCATAACCGGCGAGGAGGAGTATATGCGGAAGACATTGACAAGAAGAAGGAACAAGATGACAGGATTTGTGTTAAAACATCAAGAAATATCTTCAATGTACTACAGAGAGCCATAGAGGGTGAAACAGTAGGGGAAGACATATGAGGGCCATTCCAAAAGAAATGCACACAATTTTTGTAAAAATACAGTTTCCATTCTGCATGTTTGAAAGTTTTACACTTGTTTTCAAACTTAGTTCAACCTGTTCCCGTGAGGGGCGCCGTTACAGCATGTCTTCAATATGGCTGCTACACTTGACGTTCGTCAGAAGCAATGTGCTGTCATAGAATTCCTGTGCTGTGAAAATGAGACAGTGGGGAACACCCACAAGAGGTTGAAAAAGGTCGATCGTAGTACAGTTAGTCGGTCGGCAAGCAGGTTACGTGATGAAAGCGGGCTCGGCAATATTGAGGATTGTCCTCGCAGCGGCATGCCTCTACTGCACACACTCCAGACAGTGTGCAGAGAGTTAACGAATTGGTGACTGCTGACAGACGCATCACAGAGAACGAATTGTCATGCTACGTTGGGATAGGGGAAGGAAGTGTTTGCAGAACGCTGAAAGTGTTGGCGTTAAAAAAGGTTTGTACCAGGTGGGTTACCAGGATGTTGACAGTGGCTAACAAATAAACAAGAAAAACGGTATGCAGCGAACTTTTGGAACAGTGCGAGAAAGGAGGAGATGCATTTCTTGGAAGAATTGTGACAGGTGATGAAACATGGCTCCATCATTTTTCACCAGAGTCGAAGAGGCAATCAATGGAGTGGCATCATGCAAATATACCCAAGAAAAAATAATTCAAAACCACACCTTCTCCTGGAAACGTTATGGCTACGGTGGTTTTCGATTCCGAAGGACTCTTGCTTGTGGACATCATGCCAAGTGGAACCACCTTAAATTCTGATGCATATGTGACGACACTGAAGAAACTTCAAGCTCGACTAAGTCGTGTTCGACCACATCGGCAAAATCAGGACGTTTTGCTGTTGCACGACAATGCACGGCCACATGTCAGTCAAAAAACCATGGAAGCGATCACAAAACTCGGACGGACAACATTGAAACACCCGCCTTACAGTGCTGACCTGGCTCCATGTGACTATCATGTCTTTGGGAAACTTCAGTTTCTCTCTTCTCTCTCGTAGAACAAGGTTTGAAGGTGATGACTCCCTTGTGCACGCTGCCAAACAGTGGCTCCAACAGGTTGGTCCAGAATTTTACCGTGTGGGTATACAGGTGCTGGTTCTAAGATGGCGTAAGGCAGTTGAGAGGGATGGAAATTATGTGGAGAAATGAAAATATTGTTCCTAAAGGATGCATCTACACACTGTAAAACTTTCAAACATGTAGAATAAAAGATGGATTTAAAAAAAATAGTGTTCCTTTCTTTTGGAGTGACATTCGTAGTTTGGAATGCATCTTACAAATAACTGAAGACTTCTGGTGCAAGATGAAGAGGACAAGAGGTTGCCAAGGAGAGTAATTCTTGAAAGGATGCACATCAAACCAATCACAAGACCTAGCACCCTAAAAATAAATAAACTTCGTGTTGAGATTTCAAAGTTTTAGTGAGTGAATTTTTAATTATTTTCACCTGGTAATGTATTTATGAAACGTTCTTTTGTATATCACTTTTATCTTAACTATATGACATGATGAGGCTAGTGGCCGAAACGTGTCGTAATAAAAATAATGTGTTAACCAATCTAATGATTGCAGATTCATTTATGAACTTATTACCTTTATTATATATTGTCATAATGACAAGTAAACTTCCATGAAAATGTTTTAAGTAGTCACATTATTAGATGACACAGAGCACAGATATACTTCCTAGTAAGGGCTAAATTCTTGACTTTTTATTAAACATGAACGACCCCATAAAGGACACAGATTTATGTTCTTCTGTGGAGACAACCGCAGTTATGATCTGGAGCTCCATAACTTCGGCCTATTGGCAGAAATACTGCTCTTCCTATACCCAACAGATTCTCTCTCAATACTGCAGATCAAAGTGATTGCGAAGTGAATGTGAAAGATGTACAAGATGAAAGAACAGGGCAACATACAGTGAGGTTTTCCAGGCCCAGTAGCCCGTCAGTCTTATCATGAATTTGGAGGCGACATCTGATATGAATGGACCTATAGGTCAACAATAAGGTCTAATTCAGTGATACTTCCTCACTGTAACTGGAAGATAATAAACTCTGTATCAACACATGTGTAAACGCGTTTGTGATTATTCTGTTAATATAAGTTGTGTGAAGAATTTATCACTGGAATTACGGCAATTGCCACACAAGCACGGAGATTTTCGAGGAGACCAAAAGTGCTGACACATGTAAGAGCCAAGGATCCAACGGCTTCCGAAAGCCGTAAACTTCCGTAAACCAGAAAAATTGTTGTATAGACACGATATTTAGTTCATTTTTCCAGTGTAGTAAAAGTAGTAGACGGAGACGTAGTAGACGTGTAGTAAACGTCCTGCAGGGGAATTCACGAGGTCACGTCTGGACAAAATAAAATCCAAATTTGTTATATTTCAATATTTTCAAGTTATTCTGACCTATGTTGAAAAATTAATTAAGAGTACATTTACCTTCTTCTATCTCTGAAAGAACCGCAAAGTTTCTTGCGAGGTATGGGAACAAAGTCGCAGTGAAGCAGCAAGAACACAACAAAGATGAGCAACTGGAAGTAAGGTTCGTAAGGGAGGTGACAGATATAAATATTTTACGGGATCCATTCGCACAAATGAGATTTAAAAGAAAGCAAACATTAGGAAGTTTAAATTAGAAGACAGGGTAACTCAAAACAGATAAAAGAAAACGAGTCCTTAGTGACAAGTCAGTCACACGGCAAATATCAATCCTTGATCCTTGCTGAAGTACACCCGTTTTATTTACGTTTGAGTTTGTTTCTCCGATTTTCTGTATTGTCGGTGATAGTTCAGTAGTTTTGTACACATGTTTAGAAGTAAACTGTTTTTCCACGGATGGTCGATGATGTAACAGTAACTCCAGTTTCTTTAAAGGTGATTGTCTCCCATTACCATAGCATGTCCGTTTCTGATATAGACGGCTTCCAGGTGTCATATCTCCTCGTCTGGGGAACATGCCGACGGTCCAAGCAGAAAATGAAGGGATAGTGAAAGTATATGAGGGTACTGAACGACTACATCAGTATGTGAAATATGATAAGCTAATGATGGGGGACTGGAACGAGATAGCAGGGAAAGGAAGAGAAGAAAGTTACAGGAGGGTATGGGTCAGGAAGTAATAACGATGGAGGAAGAAGACTGAGTTATGCAATAAATTTCAGTTAGTATTAGCAAATACTCTGATCAAAAATCATATGAGGAGGGGATGTACTTGGAAAAGTCCTGGAGATATGGAAAGATTAAAGTTCGATTAATCAAGGTAACAGAAAGATTGGGAAATCAAATATTGCATTGTAAGGCGTACCAAAGAGCAGGTATAGACTCACATCAGAATTTAGTGATGATGAAGAGTATGTTGAAGTTTCGGAGAATCAGTGAGCAAAATAGAGGGACACGGAAGTACAAAGGAATGAAAAGGTAAACTTTAAGTTGTCTGAGACCGTAGATACTGCAATAATGAACGGCTCTGTATGCATTTCAGTTGAAAAGAAGTGGACATCTCTAAAAAGGCGTCCATAGAAGGTGGTAAGGACAAAATAGGTACAAGGAAGGTAATTGCGAAGAAACCGTGGGTAACAGAGGAAATACTTCAACTGACCGACGAAGGAAGGAAGCACAAAAATATTCAGGGAAATTCAGGAATACAGAACTGTAAGTCAGTTGGGAATAAAATAAATAGTAAGCGTAGAGAAGTTAAGACGAAATTGCTACAGAAATAGAGGATGAAATCGAAAAAGAAATTTTCATCGAATGGACTGATTCAGCTTTTGGACATACAAAACAAACACCCGAGAAATTACAAGCGAGGAGGACATCGGGTATTCCACAGCTAAATTTAGAGGAGAGAGCGGATAGGTGGAAAAAACACATTTAAGGCCTCTTCGCGGGAGATGACTTCTCTGATGACGAGATGAAAGAAAAAACTGATACTGAAAACATAATTCATCCAGTATTAGAGTCAGAATTTAATAGATCGTTGAAAACTTGCAGTCGAATAAGGCAGAAAGAATAGATAACATTTCTTCGGAATTTCGGATATCATTGGGGGAAATGACAACAAAACGACTATTCAAATTAGTGTGAATCTAATATTCTGCAGAAAAAACTATCGGGCTTTCAGAGACATATGTTCCAAACAATCCCGAAGATAATAAGGGCAGACAAGTGCGACAACCGTTGCACAGGCAGCATAACGGCTCTTGCATCCAAGCTACTGAATAAAATACGGAATAATTCTGAGGAAAATTGAGTATCTGATAGATGACAATCATTTCAGCTTTCGGAAAGGCAACGGCACCCTAGAGGCAGTTCTGACGTTGCAGCTGATTACGTGAGCAAGACTTAAGTAAAATCAAGAAAAAAATCCTGAAAAAAGCGTTCTACTACGTAAAATGGTGCAATATGTTCGAAATTATGATAGAATATAATACAATTTATGGAAGTACCGAGAGGGAATGGAAGACTAGGGACGAAGTGCTCGGATTAAAAAGGGTGTAAGACAGGGATGCAGTCTTCCGCCCCTAGCCCTCAGTTTATACATCTAAGAAGCAACGGCGCATATAGCAGAAAGATTCAACATTAGAACTAAACTCCTAAGGATGTCAAAGATAAGTTTTGCTGATGACGGTGCAATCTTCAGTGAAAGTGAAGAAGAATTACATTTATGTATTCATTTAATCTGATCTGATTACAACCATCAGACTCTCTCTTACACCGGACGAGGGCTTCACACATACACAGTCTCAATTACATTGTACCTACCTAAGCAAATAACAATTTTAATATGACAGCTAACATTAAAATGATTTGAGCGTCTACTGTGGCCTGTGAGTAAATTATACTGACTATGGACTAACAAAGTTAATATTGGCATTAATTTTACTTCTGCATCTGTAGTCACTGATAATGATAATAACAATTACAAAAATAATAATAATAGTAATAATAATAGTATTAAATATAATAATAAGGACAATAATTTTGACACTTAAAACAATAATGATAGTCGCAGATAAAAGAAGAGTTAATAGATCTATAAGACAGATGTTTTTTGATATAGCGAATTCCAAAAAAAGGAAATTTAAGGAGACTTCACTGATTAAGAATCCTGGGAAAAGAAGCAGATCGGTTTCGAAAAAGGTATTTACAAAGTTAACGCTAATCTCATTGCTACTTTAGTTGACAGGAGACCTGCTGAAACTGTACTCCAAAACGTACGTTCTTAGAAAAGTTTTATATTGCCATACTTCCATTTGCGTGTGATAATCTGCTTCTTATATCGTTCTTGCTTCGTCCATCATGTGTTCTGTCGCTTCAAAGGTAGCAGAATTCTTTCACCTACGTCGCGGTTCCCGATTTCGATGTTAACAATTTCTCTAACCTCATTTCTGCTACTCCTCCTTACCCTCGTCTTTCATCGGTTTACTCTCAGTCCAGCATTAATGAGATTAGTGATAACCTTAATATCTTACGTGAAGAATACAAAATAACATATGACTAATGAAGCAAGGAGGACATAGAAAGCAGATTATTGCAGGCAAAGAGAAGTACTTTTAGGACACAGCTTTGTAATGTACTGAATCAAGGAATTATAAAGGCAGTGCATTGAAGTTTTTGAGATAAGGTGCCACAGAGAGATCTTGAAATTTATGTGGAGTGGTAATCAAAGGAGTGAGGTGGTTCTCAGCAGACCCGGCGAAAACAGGAACAGATGGAAAAAGAGTTCATCATAATATTATCTGCACCCCATAGTGTCTTGTGTCCTGATACCTGCTCTCACAAAAGACAGTTTTGAATGAGAAACGTAGAACAAACCTGCGTCTGTCATTGGCTCCAGAAAATCGTGGTATTGTCAGTGGAGGATAGGCATAATAAACTGTATACTACAGTACATAGTGAAGGCAATTGAGGACAATGGCATATTCTATTTCAGAATGCCTGATTCTGAATGACAAAAGGTGCTAGGGGAACTACAGAAAGGAGAAAAAATACTTGCAATGGAAGATTTTCGTGACAGATAATTGAAAAGGAGTTTCCGGGAGGGCAGCTTGAAAACCGTTTCAAGAATAAATCTAGAATTGTAGCACCAAGTTAAAAACGCGACCATCATATTGGTTTAATGTATAGAAAAAGGTATGTTGGTGAAGTTTCAATTTATCGAAATGTAAGCGTTTTTTGAACTGAAGTAAGTTCTAGAAAAATTAGCAGAGGCAAAGAACACGTGATCAGAAGAGATGAGAAGGAAATTTAGTGTATAAATGAAGAAGTCGTGGGAGGGGAAGAACAGAAAAAGCAGCAAATTTGTTTTCACCACTGTAAGCCATGTCGACGATGAAAAATGAAGTAATGATCAGTATTCATCACATACGAATGTGTTTCCCGAAGCATTTAGACCCCAGGGTGTGCCATAAGCGTCCTCAGTTTGCACTTGTATTTTTATTATTTTATCTAATTGCTTTATAAAATAAATTCTCACAAAATCCCTCACTTTAGGTTTTATTGGTTACTGTTTTCAGTACTGGGAAGCTGTTTTCTTATATATTTTCCTCTGTGTGTCTCTGACGTGCCTCTGTACGAAAAAAATGTTGTACCTATCTACGCACTTTTAGTCTGGTGAATGCTGCACGAAAATCTCAGTGTTTCCTTGACTCCCAATATTTTATGTTCCTATTTATCAGTTGATTTCGTACCCTTTTCATTTCATCAAGCCGTGCATGTAGTCATTTGAAACCATGCGAACTGATCTCTTACTGTAAGCCGGTTTGTTATCCAGCGCCATCTGTTTTCATTAATATAATGCTCATACTCAATGAGCAGCTGCAGTTGCGTAATAAAAAATTCTTAAACGGTATAAAACCGGTACTTGACATTTAATTTCAGGTCACCTCGTGCAGTTACCGAAATGTTTTTTTACATCTAAGTCAACTCATAATTTTTCATATATTAAATGGTTTATTTGGCTGTATTTCACGTTATATCATTTTCTACAGGCTGTTATTCAGCCCTTTCTATATATTTTTATAGTGAAGTTTTTATACTTCAAATTGTACTTCTAAGCTCTGATGTAGACAAAATCTGTCGCTGTTAAACAAAATATTGCCTTTTACATAAAGTACTGAATAATGTTTCGCATAATATTCGTCTGTCTACATTTGGATGTTAAATAAGCAAGTTGTACTTGCGGCTACTAGCCGGCACTCTCGGTGCAATGTCCACCTGCCCGCAGTTTTAAAAAAAAGCACTTCTGGCCTGTTATTTATTTTATACGTGACATATAAGTACTGTCTCTGTCTTGTATTGCTACTCAGTACTTACTTTTATATAACAATTTTCTTTTCTCATAAATTTGCAATTACATTATAGGCCACTTTAAAGATTTAAATTCTAATGAAGGTACTCCAAAAAGCGTTGAAACCCGATTAATAAGGCTAAAAATTGTGACCGAGGCCTCATTTGTTTCAACTTTCATTTATGAACGGTCACTGAACCAAGCAACCATGTTTAAAACTTTGCGAAAAAGTAAAATGTAAATAGCAGTCTAGACGGGCACTTGTATTGTCTGACATATCGGCCACCTGGCCTATCTGTTCTCCTGTACTCCCATTGACTGAAAGCAAGCGTAACTCGGCAGAGGTGAACACGTTACAACACCAGTGACTGCTGGAGAGATAACAGTACAGGATATCTTTTCGAAAGTTGAAAGACTGTTTCGCAATCTAATGAAAAGAAAACTGTGGATCATTTGAAAGTTCAGTTTCACATAGCTCTTTCTAGATATGTGAATAAAATTCTGCCGGCCGGAGTGGCTGTGCGGTTAAAGGCGCTGCAGTCTGGAACCGCAGGTTCGAATCCTGCCTCGGGCATGGATGTTTGTGTTGTCCTTAGGTTAGTTAGGTTTAACTAGTTCTAAGTTCTAGGGGACTGATGACCTCAGCAGTTGAGTCCCGTAGTACTCAGAGCCATTTGAACCATTTTTTTAAATAAAATTCTAAATATTCATTTCGTACTTCAGAGCACTCAGTTTTTAATCTTTACAATCTGTGCACTTTCAATCCAGCTTTTTGGGACCACCAAAATATTTCAAATTAAAAAGAAAAAACTGCGTTCGTTCACAAATGTGATTTTCAGATATACTGTGATGCGTTTCCTGCCCTGAGTTTGCTTATTCAGATACTTTCGTTTATATTTTACGAACTGAATTCAGCCACGACGGCAGCTAAAACACCTACTTGGGCATCATCATTTGTTGCAGGGCAAGACTGACGTTTCACATGTGGCTGAACACTTCCTGTTTCCTTAAATACCGCAACTATCCGGCGAACGGTCCGAACACTTGGATGATGTCATCCAGGATACCGAGCAGCATACGTAGCACACGCCCGTTGGGAATTTTGATCACAATAGTCATACATCAACACGATATCGACCTTTTCCGCAATTGGTAAAGGTCCATTTTAACACGGGTAATGTATCACGAAGCAAATACCGTCAGCACTGGTGGAATGTTACGTGATACCACGTACTTATACGTTTGTGGCTATTACAGCACCATCTATCACAAAGCGAAAAAAGTGGTCCAACTTAAACAATCATATTTCTTTACGTACTACACGAATATGTAATAAAAATGGGGGTTCCTATTTTTTTTAAAAACGCAGTTGATATCCGTTTGACCTATGGTAGCGTCATCTAGCGGGCCAACCATAGCGCCACCTGGTTTCCCTCTTCAAGCTAGACGAGTTTCGTTCTTTGTAGTTTTTTTCGTTTGATGTTTATTTCGTGAGATATTTGGCCCGATCACTATCAATGGACCACCCTGTGTACTGTATATGGCCCGTCTCTCGCTATAGCTTATTTCTTTTTTCTCCGAACTTTCAACATCTTGCCACATTTTACACAGTCCGACACTCTCTTTAGATCTGCACCTCCTATGGAAGTGTCTATATTTAAATCTTGCTTTCATTATCAGTGACGATGTCTCGGTCTTATCTGCATTTGTTATGTTGTGAATTGCGTCGATGATATTTTCCCGAAAGTATGATGGTATTTCTGCACACTCATGGATTCAACATAACACTCTGAAAAAGCGTTTGGTTGTCATTTCTTCCAATGATTTCGGAAATTCCTAAGGAATCTTACATATCCCTTCTGCATTTAATTAATCTGTTACACTCTGACTCTAATATTAGATCCCCTATGTCCCCGATATCAATTTCTTCTTTCATCACGTTATCAGACAAGTCCTTCCCCTCGTACTTCCCGTGTTCTCCTCTGCACTTAGCAGTGGAATTCCCATTGCACCCTTAATGTTGACATGCTTGTTTTTAAGTTCACCGAAAGCTGTTTTGAATCCATTTTTATTTCTGCACATTTTTCCTGTGATCATTTCACCTTGGTTTCCCCACACTTTCTGTTTAATTTATTCTAAGCGACTTATGTTTCCGTATTCCTGAAATCCCCAGAATATTTTTTTGTACTTTATTCTTCCACCGATAGTTGAAATTTTTTTTTATTAACTAACGTTTCTTCGCAATTTACCTTCGAAGGCCGAAGTGGCCGAGCGGTTCTAGGCTCTGCAGTCTGGAACCGCGCGACCGCTACGGTCCCAGGTACGAATCTTGCCTCGGGTATGGATGTGTGTCTTGTCCTTAGATTAATAAGGTTTAAGTAGTTCTAAGTTCCACGGGACTGATGACCTCAGAAGTTGAGTCCCATAGTGCTCAGAGCCATTTGAACCATTTGAAATTTACCTTTTTTGTATCTGTTGTGGTGGCTTCTGCCACCAAATATATCAGAATGACCAAATATAGCGGAAAGACACCAAGTGTAGTGGGTGTGTGCCAGGAGGTGCCATATTGAAACTCGGCGAGAACTTTCCAAGTGATTTATTTGTTTCCACTGCAGGGCTCCGTTCACCTCAGCCTGGATTACAGGGCCCCGCAATGCTGAGGAAGCACCCCAGTGGCCTGTTCAACGCAACGCTGTGTTGTGCCGGCCTTGTTTGCCAGCTGTAGATTTCCGATTACATCAGGATGGCTGCGCCAGCAGTCGACTCAGCGGCCACCGTCCCTGTTGACTCTGCGCTGCTCCACCGGGAGCTGTAGGCCAGCCCTACTGCTGCTTCTTACTCGCTGGTGTCGCTGAGAATGCAGTGGCAACGACTGCCCACGATCTGGCGTCCGAATCTGCAGCCCTGCCTCGGAAGTCTCTGGCATGTGTCGGGAGCCGAGACGACTGCCCGCGGTGCAGTCCGGAACTGCGCGACTGCTACGGTCGCAGGTTCGAATCCTGCCTTGGGCATGGATGTGTCTGATGTCCTTAGGTTAGTTAGGTTTAAGTAGTTCTAAGTTATAGGGGACTGATGACCACAGCTGTTAAGTCCCATAGTGCTCAGAGCCATTTGAACCATTTGACTGCCCGCGGTAGCGAGCAGAAGAGTGGCCCGCCGCTGGCTGGCTGTGGACCCCACGTTGGCCTCAGAGGGTCGAACCAATGACCCGCCGTGGACTGGGAAGCTGTCGCCCCATCTGGTGCTACGTGTAGCCTGATGGTGTGACACGCCCCGCCATCCAGGAGAGCTGCGACACTTGAATCAATCTTGTTCGAAAATGGCGCCTATTTATTTATACTCGGCTGTGTGCGTCTGTTTTGTTAAGCACGCCACTTCGCATCACGTATGCATAACACTTAGGTTGGCCAGTGGCCCTCTTCTGCATGTGACTTGCGCCATGGAAACTGCTGTGTGAGCCCTCTCCTGCAGTCTTCGCCCCTGTGGCCTCTATTTGCCTTCGCAACTGCTGGTATGCGCAACTTACTGCAATCTGGCCTGCACCTGGCTGTAACTCATGCTCAACATATAGCACAAAACTAACTTTCCCTATCCTAAATGGTGGTGCTGCTACACATCTCTGTTGATCAAAAGCGTGGCAGGAATATCAAACTCTGGGACAGCACAAAAATTCTCTCTGTCGAGATATAAATGTCAAAGACGAAATTCATCAGGACGGAGATTTCAGTATAAAGAAGGGGTTGGGTTCCGGCTCTCAGTTTGCGAAGATGTCATCCATCGGAGCTGTAAAGCGCTGAGCGACTGTGAATTTCATGGAATTATAGTGCTGCCTCCTTGAAACAAAGTAGTAACAACTGAGCGTCAAAGAAAGTGCGAACTCAGCCACAGATAGTGGTGCAGTATTAGCTGGACCGACCCTGTACAACCATCACACTGCCGACACAACCGAGGACCGACCGCATACAGCTAGAGAGCTGGGCACAGATGATTGGGCAGCGCCGGCTACAGAGCGCCTGCAGTGAAGTATCCACCTAGTGTGCCAAGCGGCTGCTCAGTTGTAAAGCAGCTAAAACCCAGGCCATCTTCATCACAGGCTGACGAGTTTCAAATTATCTTCAGTAGATCAGCATCCTCTGCAGCGCATTTCCCCAGCGCGATAAAGCACGTTAACTTGACCTTGCGATGGCCAAGCGTCTAACGCGGCGATTAGACATCAACGACATCGGAAGAAAGGCTCACGGAAGATTAACTATCACCTGTCTTTATTTTTAAAAATATTGTTATTATCTGTTGAACTTACGTACTTAATTCATAATTGTAAATTGGAAATAATTTGACGTTTATTAGAATTCTAGTGTTACTTGGTGGCGGACTCTGTATAGCGCAGGGTCGGCCACTGCGTGCCAAACCGCACACGGGCCGGATGTGCGGGACGCACGTGAGCCGAGACACACCCAGTCTGTCTCTGCTTATCTCGGTCCTTCTTGGAAGTACCCGTCACAGCACGACATTTCATTCAGGCTTGCAGTGAGCCATTTTTCAGTCGGTTTAACTCTCTGCACTTCGCCATAATCGTGGTGTCGGCCGTGTTTACCCTTCGCTGTTTGTTCGTGGTATGAAGGACGTGCACAGGTGCAGTGGCTGTTTGCACAAAAAGAGGCAGTCCAGTGAAGTACCGTCACGAGACATTAAAAACGAGTGGGAATGATACAATAGAGGGATGAGAATTCTCAGTATCTATTATGCGGTCGCATAGGCGACGCTTACTGCAAAGTTTGCTATGGAATGACGTTACAATATCATGCAGAAAGAATTTAAAGATTTAACTGACAATGAAAGAGATAAAAATTACAATAATCAACAGACCGAATTCATTGTTCTGTGCATCAATAAGCACATTATCCTACATTTGGAGGCAATGAGCACGGCAAGAAATTGGTAGCATGAGGAGTAAAATTTCTGAAGTCGTATGCTTCATTACAATATCAGTTACAATAGTTTACCATGAACCTCAACGTAGTGTATGGAGACGTATACAGGGTGATTATAATCAAAGTTAAGCTTTCAAACCGCTGTAGAAATAACACCACTGGTCAGAATGACGCCAAATTGCAATGGAATGCTATCGGAGAAGGGGGAAAACGTATGGCAGAAGAAAAATGAATAGTTACAAAATGCAGCAATAGATAGCGCTGGAAGCATCATAATTTAAGAGTGGTCGACTACAAATGACAAATGAATCATACGACAATGCCTAAGGTGTTCGTTTGACGTTAAACAAACTTTACTACTCAGTGTGCATGGGTGTACAGGTGTGATACTGTTAGTTACGTAAGCCCACCCACCATGGCACGGTCATATGACATCGGATGGGAAAAAACGGTTTTTAATTGTCTTGAGGCCAAAAACTGCATAAAAACCATGAATGGTATCGGTTTGTAATTGTCCTGAAACCAAAAACCTCATAAAAATCATCAATCAAAATCAAATCGGATTATTAATTTCCGTGTGACTGGTGCAAACAATGTTCAATATGCTGTGCACCGTTTTCTGCAACAAGTTGAAATCGAGAAACAGCATGTTCCACAACTTATCGAAGTGTTTCCGAGGTCACGTTCAGACAATCCCACAGCCAGAACTCACACGAGTTAAGATCAGGTGATCTGGACGGCCAGGCTTTAGGGAAATGCGGCTGATAATCCTAGCATTTCCGAAATGGCGCTTCAGCAGCTGCTTAACTGGATTTGCAATGTGCTGAGGTGCTCCATCTTCCATAAAAATGATTACATCCACACATCCACGCTGTTGGAGAGCCGGAACAAGGTGGTAGCGCAAAAGACACTCATAGCGCTTACCAGTGAAGGTACAGGTAACAAGACCGGAAGCACCTATCTCTTCGAAGAAAATGTGGCCCTATGATAGATGATGCCGTAAACCTGTACCATACAGTGACCTTTTGCAGGATGAAGTGGTATTGGTTGATTTGCGTGTCAATTTTCCGTTGCCCATATTCGACAATTTTGCGTATTGAAATCTCCTGTCATATGGAAGTGGGCTTCGTTTGTCCACAAAATATTCCGCGGCCAATCATTGTCCACTTCCATGCGAGCAAGAAATTCTAAAGCAAAGGTCTCTCTTGCTGGCAGATCAACAGGAAGCAACTCTTGCACATGGGTAATTTTGAATGGATAGCAAAGAAGGATGTTTCGTCGGATTTTACGCACCGTGCTCTCGGGTATGTTCTACGTTCGGGCAATTCTCCGTGCACTACACGTTTGCACACCACCACTCGTCATCTCCTGCATTGCTGTGGCCACTGTTTCTATTGACATCGAATCGATTCGTTTCCTCCCTCTACCAGGTTGCCCACCAAAAGAACCCATCTTTTCATATTTCCTGATCATTTTCTCCAGACCCACGGCAGTCATCGGACCAACGCCTTTTTTCAAACCCTTCAGTGACCAAAACTTCTGCAGAGCAACGTGTACACACTCATCATTCTTGTTGTTGTGGGTTGGCAGGAGAGCCAACATTGGGTACTAGAGGAAGCCGAAAGGCACGCGTTTTAGCTCACGCAGGCTGGCGTGAGGTCTGGAACAGGACAAGGAAATTAGACTTTAGAAAAACGGACGTAGCTGGTGGGATACTTAACTTTAATCCATTAATGATGAGCGTCGCTCTTGACTGTACATGTCTCATAATATCAATACTAACTGGTAATGGCACCTTGCTAGGTCGTAGCAAATGACGTAGCTGAAGGCTATGCTAACTATCGTCTCGGCAAATGAGAGCGTATTTTGTCAGTGAACCATCGCTAGAAAAGTGGGGTGAGTGCTAGGAAGTGTCTCTAGACCTGCCGTGTGGCGGCGCTCGGTCTGCAATCACTGATAGTGGCGACACGCGGGTCCGACGTATACTAACGGACCGCGGCCGATTTAAAGGCTACCACCTAGCAAGTGTGGTGTCTGGCGGTGACACCACACTTGTAATACAGCTTTACAGGCAGAGCGCCATCCCGCATTGAGACAGTCATGGAGAACGTCGCAGACGAGAAAGGAGGAAAAGCCGTGTACCCGGCGCGTTTATACTAACTTCAATGGGTCGTGCGCATAACAGGTGTTTTCATTTATTTATTCTGACACACACAGCGCCATCTGTTGATCAATTTTCGCACTATTTTTTTTTCTTCTGCTGACCAGTGGTGTTATTTCTACAGCGTTTTGAAAGTTTAATTATAATCGCCCTGTATTACTGTGGAGCTATTATTACTGTGGAGCTATTATTGAATTTACGAAGGAAAAGAGACTTCAGGAATAAAAATTAGAATATCTGGAATGGATTCCTCAGCTCGAATTTCAAGTGGGCCTGACTGCACACTGGCTACAGTATGGCACTAAAAGGTGAGAAACAATTTATTTCTGATTTGATGGGGATGAATTTAAAAAGAGAATCGCATTGTAGAAGGGATAAATTCTAACAAACGCACTCCAGTTCTTTAAGCTCAGGGACATTAAAGAAAACACGGGTTTTGAAGATTTCATTGTAGCCTTGGATGAATTACAAGAATGAACGTTTTGAAGACATTGCCGATGTTACATCTGTTTTCGAGCTGTTTTCGAGATCGTTTCCATTTAATTCGAGAGCACCGCTGTGTATGTGCAGATATAATTGATTGAACTGCAATGTAATTATCACTTTAAAGACAGATCCTTGTAGCCGGCCTCTGGTGGCCGAGCGGTTCTGGCGCTACAGTCTGGAACCGCGCGACCGCTACGGTCGCAGGTTCGCATGCTGCCTCGGGCATGGATGTGTGTGTTGTCCTTAGGTTAGTTAGGTTTAAGTACTTCTAAGTTCTAGGGGACTTACGACCTCAGCAGTTGAGTCCCATACTGCTCAGAGCCATTTTGAACAGATCCTTGTACTTTAAAACTGCCGAGGACGTCCACATTTTTTTCTCAAGTAGACTTTCCATATCTCCATAATAAGGTGCTACAATATTTCAGTCACCATAGGCGTGTCAGAAAGACGCCTTTTCGGTTATGAAACAAAATAAGTCACGATTACGTGGCGACCTGAGTGCGAAAATCTGTGGTACTGTTTGCGTCTGTTCTTATGACGACTGATTGTATGAGATAAAAATTATTTATTGTCTTCTGCACAGCAAAAATAATTAAATAATACTGAAAATTTGTTTTATTTATGGTCTGTGTTGTTGACAAGTCTGAAATACGGAACTAAGTCGTATGTAGTGTGACTCCATTGCCATCCAAATACGGAGTGTTCGCAGTTTGCCGGCCGTGTGTGGCCGTGTGGTTCTAGGCGCTTCAGTCTGGAACCGCGCGACCGCTACGGTCGTAGGTTCGAATCCTGCCTCGGGCATGGATGTGTGTGATGTCCTTAGGCTAGTTAGGTTTAAGTAGTTCTAAGTTCTAGGGGACTGATGACCTCAGTCAAGTGCCATAGTGCTCAGAGCCATTTAAACCATTTTTTTGTTCGCAGTTTCCCCTTTTTCCATCCTCCACTCAGTCAGCGTGGCATGGCGGTGGAGGGAGTGTGGAGCCAGACTAACCACTACGGCACATGAACCAGGGCACGGATTGCGAGACGAAATCTAGGCTGCCCCTGGGACATTTCGTTAGTTAGGCTGCTGTGGTTTTCTTCCTTTCGTTTTTGACATACTGTGTTGCTCCATCCGGATTTTGATAGGAGCCAATCTGTTTGGTGTTTTTGACGAGTTTCGTGACCACCCTGGTAACCAAAATTCACCACAATTCTTTTGGAAGCTGTGGCTAATGCAGTGATTAAAAAATTCTTAAAAATATCTTCGATTTTTGGAATGTTGCTTGTTTTGTCACGTTGGTCTCATAGACAAGGAAGAAACTGCAATTTTTCAATGTGTCGCAGCTAATAAATGGAGTGCACTATGTGTGGGCGACTAGCCATGTGGTAGTAGATGTACTGCAGGCAGCGAAAGTCTTAAAAGTCTGATGCTGCGATTGCTGTTCTGTTTACCAGGCGTTTCCAAACGTCTGCGACGCTTCTACACGGAATCCTGTGCTCTAGAGTGTCTACTTCACTGCACGAGTCACAGACATCAGTCTTCATCAGGTTTATGCGTGCTAGTTTTGCACTGCTCAAATCCCAGAGCGTGCATGAGTGACGTGAATTACTTACGGCCGATCCTGTCGAAAGACTTTTAGAAATCTATTGATATTATTGCTGTGGGACCGTGCGTGGGTGTTGCATGTCCAATGCAGTCGCGGTACGTCATAACTGCGTCGAATATTAATCTGCCTGTTTCACCACAAGTTTGGCTTGCACTAATATTTTTGCTCATGATAATCTTGAGGCATCCGGAAAAATTCGGGTTACGGATTTGTAGCCGCAGTTAGATTTTTTATTACGTACTTATTTTGACTTTTTGATTTGCGGAAGTTCGATCTTCCAGGAATTGAACTAGGGCATATGTTCCATTTGCAAATTGTTGGTGATTTGAAAAAAGGTATTCTTGTCGTAAAACCACTGGCAGGCCATTAATTCCGGGTGGCCGCCTTGGCCTCGCCATCAGTGCATTGCGAGGGTCGTTGTCACTGAAACATTCGTTGAGCTGGAGTCTATCAGTGTCCGTAAGAAATCGTGGCATGTCACGCAAGAGACAAGTAGATCTTTTTAGAGATTTTCCTGTGCAAAAGTTGCGTAACATAGTGCTGCATTTGATATACAGGGTGTGCCACTCAAACCTCCCTGATTTCAAGGACCCACGAGTGATAAACCACTGTAGATACGACAATGAAAAATGCACCACATTGTAGAGCATCTCAAAGGATTTATATCCCCGCGTCAGAAGTGCCACTCACCGTCGCCAGAGTGCAGCATGGTCGCATGAAGTGAAAATGGCGACTCCACAGCAGCGCGCGCAAACAGTTGTGGGGTTTGCAGAAACAAAATCACCGATTACTGTGAAAAGAAATTATAGTCGTTTGTATGAATCTGAACCACCTGATGTGAAAACAATTAAGGAATGGTATAGGAAGTTTCTGGCAAACAGATACGCTGCAGCATATTGATGTGGATGCCAGCTTCCTGGAAAGATGTTTCTTCTGAGATGAGGCAATCTTTCATCTATCGTAAAGTGTTAATAGGCACAATGTTCGGATTTGGGGTTACAAAATCCGCACGTTGTCATTGAACATGTTCATGATAGCCCTAAACTAAACGTCTGGTGCGGGCTAATGCACGACAGGATTGTTGGACCATTCCTCTTTGCGGAACAAACAGTGAATGGGTCAGTGTATGGTTCAAATGGCTCTGAGCACTATGGGACTCAACTGCTGAGGTCATTAGTCCCCTAGAACTTAGAACTAGTTAAACCTAACTAACCTAAGGACATCACAAACAGCCATGCCCGAGGCAGGATTCGAACCTGCGACCGTAGCGGTCTTGCGGTTCCAGACTGCAGCGCCTTTAACCGCACGGCCACTTCGGCCGGCTGGGTCAGTGTATCTGAACATGTTGGAGCAGTTTGTGTGCCCTCAAGACTTGCAACCCAACATCATGTTTCAACAAGATGGAGCTCCGCCGCATTGGTCAACGGCTGTTCGCAAGTTCCTGAATAGGGAATTTCCCAATCGCTGGCTCGGACGCGGAGGACCCATTGCCTGGCCACCACGTTCACCCAACATTACGCCGCTTGATTTCTTCGTGTGGGCATTCGTGAAGGGCCGCGTGTATGCGACCAAAGTCGAAAATATTCCTACGTTGCGATATCACTAGTGCGAGTGCAACAATAACAAAGGAAATGTTACAAAGAACTTGGCAAGAAATTGAATATGGACTAGATATTCTTCGTGCTACAAATGGTTCACATGTAGAGGTCTACTGATAATAAATAAATACTCTGAGATGCTCTACAATGTGGTGCATTTTGCATTGTCGTATCTACTGTGTTCTTTTTTCCTGGGTCTTTGAAATCAGGGAGGTTTGAGTGGGACACTCTGTACGTGTCTCACTGCGTTCGCCATTCAATTTTTCCTGTCGTTGCATGTTTCTCTCAGGATGTAGGTGGTATATCGATACGTCTTCTTCGTCAGAAGAACCTAGTGATACACTGAACATCCCTTGTGTTTCTCAATTAATAACATGTGACGGTTTCGCCTTGATCTTCTTTATTTGTGGCAACATACATGTGTTTCCTCTGTGTTGGGCCTTTAGTGCCTCTCGCTGGCACTGCATGTAGAATTCCGAAAAGCATATTCGTCAAAGGCTTTTTCTGTGCTGTAGCCTGATACATGGCCGGTTTCGCACAAAACGTCGACCACATCAGAGTGCTGCCGTACGTCAGTTTTTTCCTGCAAACTCTCTTCTCACCAACGGAGAATCCCACTGTGGGAACCAGCTTCTGAGATGTTGGATGCTTATTTTCTGTACTCCCTGGTGGCGGTATTTAACTGTGCTAGAGAGGTGTACGCGGCAGTAGAATGCGCAGTGTTCTGAGAAACTGGCTGGTAGCATTACAAAGTCGACTGCATGGTGGGAACAGCATCATGTGTGTAGAGACGGTCGAGTCTTGTCCTTGTGGGTAGGAGAAGAAGAACATTACTTCATAGGAGAAGAAGAACATTACTTCACGTGGGTGCGGCTGCCGCCACGTATCTGCCATGTGCAATGTGTCCACAAAAACCTGCAGTTCGTGACATTAGTTCGTTCTGGAGACCTTGTCTTTGTCGGAAAGCGCACAGTTAAAATCGGCTCCTCTGGAGGTTCACACAGACTGACTTTGAAGCAGTTTACAAATTTATGTAGTAAAGGAGCGGCCCTTATTTGTCTCTTCTCTCCGTCTAATGGTGCATAGATGTTAACAAGGTGCGCTTGTCTGTCGCGCACGCCGTCTAAATCAGTTTATACTAAAATCGCGGGTCCACATTTGGTTTCTGCGGTTTATATAAGTGAGTGTAGTAGCCTGGTTTCTTTTCCATACCGTCATTTGTCACTTCCTGTAATAGTTTGAGGCCACCTTTGGTACACACGATGAAGTCCGTTAGAGCTAATATTTTATGATATGGCTAAGCAGGGATGGATAGAGCACAAATGTAAGGAAGTAGAGGCATATCTCACTAGGGGTAAGATAGATACTGCCTGTAGGAAAATTAAAGAGACTTTTGGAGAAAAGAGAACCACTAGTATGAATATCAAGAACTCAGGTGGAAACCCAGCCCTAAGCAAAGAAGGGAAAGCAGAAAGGTGGAAGGAGTATATAGATGGTCTATACATGGGCGCTGTACTTGAGGACAATATTATGGGAATGGAAGGGGATGTAGATGAAGATGTAATGGGAGATATGGTACTCCGTGAATAGTTTGACAGAGCACTGAAAGACCTAAGCCGAAACAAGGCCCCGGGAGTAGACAACATTCCATTAGAACTACTGACAGTCTTGGGAGGGCCAGCCCTGACAGAACTCTAACATGTATGAGACAGGCGAAATACCCTCAGACTTCAAGAGGAATATAATAATTCCCGTCCCAAAGAAAGCAGGTGATGACAGATGTGAAAATTACCGAACTATCAGTTTAATACGTCACGGCTGCAAAATACTAACGAGAATTCTTTACAGACGAATGGAGAAACTGATAGAAGCCGACCTCGGGGAGGATCAGTTTGGATACCGTAGAAATGTTGGAACACGTGAGGCAATACTGACCCTAACACTTATCTTAGAAGAAAGATTAAGGAAAGGCAAACCTACTTTTGTAGCATTTGTAGACTTGGAGAAAGCTTTTGACAATGTTGACTGGAATACTCTCTTTCAAATTCTGAAGGTGGCAGGGGTAAAATACAGGGAGCGAAAGGCTATTTACAATTTGTACAGAAACCAGATGGCAGTTTCAAGATTCGAGGGGCATGAAAGGGAAGCACTGGTTGGGAAGTGAGTGAGACAGAGTTGTAGCGTGTCTCCGATGTTATTCAATCTCTATATTGAGCAAGTAGTAAAGGAAACAAAAGAAAAATTCGGAGTAGGAAGTAAAATCTATGGAGAAAAAGTAAGAACTCTGAGGTTCGACGATGACATTGTAATTAAGTCAGAGACAGCAAAGGACCTGCAACTGCAGTTGAATGGAATGGTCAGTGTCTTGAAAGGAGGATAAAAGATGATCATCAACCAAATCAAAACGAGGATAATGGAATGTAGTCGAATTAAGTCGGGTGATGCTGAGGGAATTAGATTAGGTAATGAGACACTTAAAGTAGTAAATTAATTTTGCTATTTGGGGAGCAAAATAACTGATGATGGTCCCGAAGTAGAGAGGATATAAAATGTAGACTTGCAATGGCTGGGAACGCGTTTTTGAGGAAGATAAAATTGTTAACACCTAGTATACTCGTATATTTAAGTGTCAGGAATTCGTTCCTGAAAGTATTTATATCGAGTGTAGCCATGTATGGAAGTGAAACATGGACGATAAATAGTTTGGACAAAAAGGGAATGGTAGCTTTCGAAATGTGGTGCTACAGAAGAATGCTGAACATTATATGGGTATATCACATAACTAATGAGGAGGTATTGAATAGAATTGAGGAGAAGAGAAATTTGTGGCAGAACTTAAAAAGAAGAAGGGATCAGTTGGTAGAACACGTTGTGAGGCACCAAGGGATCACCAATTTAGTATTGGAGGGCAGCGTGCAAGGAGAGCAAGAGATGAATACACTAAGCAGATTCAGAAGGATGTAGGTTGCAGTAGGTACTGGGAGACGGATAATCTTGCACAGGATAGAGTAGCATAGAGAGCTGCATCAAACCTGACCACAACAACATGATGTATTATATTGATATTGATTGAAAGGATATTACATCCATGCTAAATAATACGTCATACAAAGCAAAATAAAACATTCCATGTGTGATATGAAATGTATTCGCAGTTGTGAATACGGTCAACCATCAACTGTACAAATGAATGACGAAAACGAAAATTTGCGCCAGATTGGGGACTGGAACCCAGATTTCCTGCTTATCGCGTGGGGTCGCCTACCATTGATGAATCAGAGCCCGCTTCACGACCAGACTCAAACTTCCGTAAGTCATCATTCATTTTCTGCAACGTCTACTCGTACATAAATTATGCTGGGGCACAGGGGAGACATTATAAGTGAAAATCGCTTGCGCTGTGTCGGTAGATGAATACGATATTGAAGTGCTTGTGCTGTTCAGAAGTATGATGCACTGTTCCTTCCGACGAGCATGATCATGTGAAGGAACATTACATAGTACTTCTGAGCAGCACACGCAGTGGAATATCGAATCCATGTGTTGCAAAAGGGAACAACTACAAATGAATTGGGGAATCGCTTTCAGATTCATATTTACAATTAATCTTCTGGTTTCTCTTTCCAGATACTCTATTTAGTTGTCTCATTGTCGACGGTGTCTCCATCCTCTGATGTACTGTGTGCTGCCGAGAGGGATGTCGACGAGTCCCGGTCAGAAACATCTTCTCCCGACTCCTTTGTTCGTCTGACACGCGATTCAGGCATTTTGCGCTTCGTTTTCTACGCTACCGAATCGTCTTGCATAGCTAATATTTTGCTCTTCTTCTTTTTTACGTCTGCTGCTTTCCGCTGACTGTGTAGGAGTTTTGTATCGTGACGTATAGTTTCTCTTTTCGTTCACAATCGCTATTTCGGAGACTTCCGTAGCTTCTACGGTTTTAATAATATCTGAAGGTTTGGGATTTGCGTGACTCTACTGAGCGCCCATCTGTTCGTCGCGGTTCAGTTGTTCTTCTGTCTTGTCTGTTGTGCTCGTCGTCATCAGAGCTCTGTGATGGATTTCCTTGCGGTGTCCTGTGTCGCTCGGTTGCCTATCTGGGGTACCACATGCCCCTGAGCCACTGTCGCATATTTGTCGCCATACTGCCTGCGGTATAGCGACGTATTTGTATTGGTTTTCAATTTGTGCAGTTTGCGTGTATATGATCAGGCGAATTACATAGCGCACATGTCTGTGACTGTCCGTTGTATGAAATGAAAGCCCGATGCCCCGCCGTAGCTAGGATCGAGGAGATATGTTTGTTTCAAATCTTCATCTACATCTACATCTACATTTATACTCCGCACGCTACCCAACGGTGTGTGGTGGAGAGCACTTTACGTGCCACTGTCATTACCTCCCTTTCCTGTTCCAGTCGCGTATGGTTCGCGGGATGAACGAGTGCCGGAAAGCCTCCGTGCGCGCTCGAATCTCTCTAACTTTACATTCGTGATCTCCTCGGGAGGAATAACTAGGGGAAGCAATATATTCGATACCTCATCCAGAAACGCACCCTCTTGAAACCTGGAAAACAAGCTACACCGCGATGCAGAGCGCCTCTCTTGCAGAGTCTGCCACTTGAGTTTGCTAAACATCTCCGTAACGCTATCACGCTTACCAAATAACCCTGTGACGAAACGCGCCGCTCTTCTTTGGATCTTCTCTATCTCCTCTGTCAACCCGACCTGGTACGGATCCCACACTGATGAGCAATACTCAAGTACAGGTCGAACGAGTGTTTTGTAAGCCACCCCCTTTGTTGATCGACTTCATTTTCTAAGAGCTCTCCCAATGAATCTCAACCTGGCACCCGCCTTACCAACAATTAATTTTACATGATCATTCCATTTAAAATCGTTCCGTAAGCATACTCCCAGATATTTTACAGAAGTAACTGCTACCAGTGTTTGTTCCGCTAGCGTATAATCCTACAGTAAAGGATCCTTCCTTCTTTGTATTCGCATTACATTTGTCTATGTTAAGGGCCAGTTGCCACTTCCTGCACCAAGTACCTATCCGCTGCAGATCTTCCTGCATTTTTCTGCAATTTGCTAATACTACAGCATCATCCGCGGAAAGCCACATGGAACTTCCGACACTATCTACTAGGTCATTTATACATATTTATTATCATTCACGTTTGGGCCCTACTGGACCACGCGAAGTACAATCACGGGGCATTCAGTTATTTTCTTTTAGACTTTCTCTCTGCCCAAATTGTTTTCATTCTCTCGGAATGAGCAGTTTTCCTTTCATCAGACCATGTGGTTCCAGTTTTCTTTGGTTTTTCAGCTTGACCAACTACCCAGTCATGAATTTTTTGCCTAAATAATTTTCTGTCTTGAATTTCATCTTGTTTTATATCTGCCTCTTTCATGTCCTCTTTTATAGCAGCAATCCATATTATTGTCTCAAATTTAGCTTTACTTCGATTTTCGTAGAATTCCACTACTTGTTTAGTTAGTCTGGTAGCATCCATTCTTTTAATATGCCCATAAAATTTTAATCTGCGTTTTTTCATATCCGAATATATGCTGGTGTATTGTTGAATTTCACTATTTGCTCTTAGCCTGTATGTTCCTTCTTCAGTATATTTTGGACCTAGTACTTTTCTGATTACTTTTCTTTCTCTTTTTTGGATTTCTTGAATGTCCTTTTTTCTGTTTAAAATTAGCGTTTCAGCCCCATAAAGGCACTCTGGTTTTATTTATACATATTTATACATATTTATATAATAAATATATATATAATATATATAGGCCTAATATTATATAATAAATATATATAATATATAAATTAAATTATACATATTTAATTTATATATTATATATATTTATTATATAATATTAGGCCTATATATATATTATATAAATTTTTTTCCTTTACGGAAGTTTCTGACGCCGTTGTCCATTTCATACCTAAATACCAAAAATACTGTTTAAAACTGGCTAAAATATCTCGTAATTGCCTCTTTCGGGAATTCGAAGAGCAAAATGGTTCAAATGGCTCTGAGCACTATGGGACTTAACATCTGAGGTCATCAGTCCCCTAGACTACTTAAACCTAGACTACTTAAACCTAACTAACCTAAGGACATCGAACACATCCATGACCGAGGCAGGATTCGAACCTGCGACCGTAGCGGTCGCGTGGTTCCAGACTGAAGCGCCAGATCCGCTCAGCCACACTGGCCGGCTTCTAAGAGCAAGTTGAACATCCTCACAATTGTAATTTCGCATCCAGCATGCGATATAGTTACGTTATTTGGAGAGCAATCAATATGTCGAAATTGCGCTTTTACACCCTTGTCTGTGAACACCATTTCACAAAAGTAATCTTTGTTGATTTTCGTAAATAGACTATTTTGAGTGAGATATAATTGGAGATGTATTATGCTATCCTCGGGTATGTTTAATTCCTGATTGATCCACTCGTGCGTCTCGTAGGCAGACTGGTGGGCACCGTCCCTATTAAATACACACTGAAAAGTCGTTTCGCTGTTGCAAGGTTTCACTATACTGACACAATGTCTGCAAACAGAGTGTGCGCTAAGCGCCGAAGCAGCTAGCTTCCACCAGAGAGCCCTAGAAACCGACCACCAGCCACAGGAAAAAGCAGACACCGCACCATACACTGCCACTGCACGAGCAGTTCTGCAATTAACTCAAATAATTGGAGACCTTTAGTGCTGCGGACGTTGATATCGGCGTGATACCGTACAAGGCGCTGCTCCGACCTGCACTCGAGTACGCTGTGGTCAGTCGCACCACAGCTATCACGCGAGTCGGCCGCGAATGTTTATTTTTTTTATTTAATAAAATTCCAGCCAAATAGCCATATACAGTTACTTTACTTAACATTTTACATTCACGTATACATTTTACTTTTTGCATATTCATTTACAGCTTGCACTCGTTTACTGCACAGTTCTATGTGATATCGTTCACAGGCTTCGTTACATAGTTCACACACACATGTTGTGGTTGGGCAGTGATAGGTATTGTTTTTGCAAATTAGACGATGAAAGCCGTGAATAGATAATCTGGTTAAGACACATCGCAGTTCGAAGTTTGGTGCTGTCCATGAGCAGTTCGTCACTGCTTCGGTGCCGTAGAAATCCGGCCATACTTTTTCTCGTTATCGTCCATGATCTTCAGTTGATTTCTGGAAGCCCTGGTGTGTGGCATCATATATCGAAGTTTGATGTCTCCATTTAGGAATGTCTCTCTCGCTAGCAGGTATACTAGTCTAGATCTTGTTGAGAGACCTAGTGCTCTTTTTAGATAAGTGGATTTTACCTATTGTAGTGTTTCTAGTCTGAAAGTATTTGTATGGAGTGTAGCCATGTATGGAAGTGAAACATGGACGATAAATAGTTTAGACAAGAAGAGAATAGAAGCTTTCGAAATGTGGTGCTACAGAAGAATACTGAAGATTAGATGGGTAGATCACATAACTAATGAGGAGGTATTGAATAGAACTGGGGAGAAGAGAAATTTGTGGCACAACTTGACAAGAAGGTGGGACAGGTTGTTATGACATGTTCTGAGGCATCAGAGGATCACAAATTTAGCATTGGAGGGCAGCGTGGAGGGTAAAAATCGTAGAGGGAGACCAAGAGATGAATACACTAAGGAGATTCAGAGGGATGTAGGTTGCAGTAACTACTGGGAGATGAAAAAGCTTGCACAGGATAGAGTAGCATGGAGAGCTTGTAACACCACAGCTCTTATGCTGTATGGATTCATTTTGCTTTATTTAATGTTACATTGTTGATCGCCTGTGAATGTGTTCAAATCAATAGCATAAAATTGTGTATTCTTTTCTTTGTCAAACCTTTGATGTCGTGATTTGATTCTATGCAAAGTAGTGTATCTGCAATTTGTATTCTTTGTCCCATTTGGAGGGAACAGAACTTATTGTATGTAATTGTAATTTTGTGTGAATAATTTTTTGTAGAAGTGTCAATATGTGAAAATGTTCTGTTTTATTTAATGTATTTGTTTGCTGTTATGTAAATTGCTGATCCTCACTTAGGGTTCTTAGTTAGTTTGTATGTAAATGGTGTAGTGGTTCCCCTCTGGAACGGAAATGCTTAGCACGCGCAAATTGTGGTTGGCATAGGTGGAAAAGGTGGAACTGATAGTCAGTCGGAGACGAGCCACCAGTCGGAAAGGAGCTACCAGTCTGTGCACTGTCAATGTAAAGGTGCATATCATGCTCATTCAGAGAGAGGCTTTTACTGCTTCTTTCCAATGCCTCGGATGGGTGGATAAATAGTTGGATCTATTCTGGAATTTGTATGAATCACCGCCATGAAGATACGATAAAGTCCGGCAATTCTACCTGTAATACCACCTACCAACATGCAGTTGCCACCACATTGCGCAATCACTGTAACGTAATACTATATTGATGTACAGTGAAGGATCAGCCTAATGGATGTGTTAGTGTGCTGAAATATAAGGTAATTCATATCGGAATTTATTTACCTACCTTGATTTTACTCCTCATCATAACACCTCTTAGGGTCCTCTCCGTTTGAAGTAAAGTGATTACCGAGTGTCCTTACTGAAAGTACGTTGAAGCCTAGAGTTTGGTTAAATAATGCCTCTTGAACTTATTAGAAAGATAGTTAAAGCTAATGTGGTAACAGAGTGAGTTAAAGCAAAGGTTATTTGTCCAATAATAATTTTCCTATTGAAGCTGTTATTTAAAGTGCTGTTACCAACTTCAAACTTTAGGCTGAGTCTTATAAAGTAAATGATCACGTTGTTGTCTGTAGTAAATTCTAAAAAGGAGAGTCAGTTCCTTGCAGTTTTGTCAACATTGTATTTCGTTGTAGTAAAAGTGAGAAAGCTGCAGTTGTGAAACGTTACATTCTCATGTATGCCAAGTGTTTGTCTCTCTTGTGTGCATATTAACAGTATAAAGACCACTCAGTTTGTGTAAACCCTGAAAGTGATAGTGTTTTTCTGTACCTGTTATAATTCTGAAAATAGTTCCTGCTGCTCTAACTGTTAGCTTCAATCTTAAAACATATGTGTGTTAGAGTTCATTGCACTCGCGTGTTGCTAAGTCTAGGTTGTGTCTGTTGTGTTGTCCATTATAGTTACTTATACCTACTTTCATAAACGAGAATGTTAATCTTTCTCTTGCCTAATTAGGCTGGCGACCGTTTCCCTTATTCTATAAACAGTATAGCTAGGCAAAATTTTGTTTGTCACTATTCCAATATTAACGTAATTCTGACTTTCATTTCCGATAAGCCACTTCCACTAGGAACAATACGGTCAACTTAACAAAATACCTCTCAGAGGGTAACACTGCTCTGTTGCTTTGTGCCATAGTTACTTTTACAAAATTGTTTTATGTTACAACCTGCTTCTGGCATTGAGGTTATGGTACAGTAGTTAGCAGACGGGGAGTGTTATACGTGGCGCCGCGTGACAGGACGTTGTTCAGTTTGCACCTACAGACGGAAAAAATTATAAGTAGTTAGCATTTTACAAACATAGAGTGAACATAAAACGTCCAGCGGCACGAACCTGTACATTACCTGACAGAACTGGTAGTGAAAGTTCAGTTTAAATTAAAAATAAAAGGTGTCAGTACTTAATAATAGCTAAAATGGACAGGAAACTAGAAATAAATCTAGACCCGCGAGAGCAGAATGCAACCGAGAGCAGTTCAAGCAGCACACCAACAGATGGCATGACGCGCGAGTTAAATTACGTACGTTATCACGCAGACGTCAATAAACAAATTGAAGCTATGTGTGTCGCGCGTACTAAGCAAGACAATATGGGCGATGTTGTCGAAGACAGTGGTTATGTTAATGAATCGCGGGATATGTTTGAATCACCAAAAACTGAAAGGAAAGTAGAACTTGAACACGAAAATGTAGCAGAACCTAAAAGTGAAAAGAATTCAGACATGATAGAATTGTTAAAAATATTGTCTGCACAAATTGCAGCACAGGGACAGCAAAATGCAGCAGAAAATGACAATATTAAGGCACAAATTGCAGCACACAGTGACAATATTAATGCACAAATTGCAGCACAGGGTAGTGATATTAGTAAACAGATTGAGAAAGTTGATGTAAAAGTAGACATTGTGAGTAATGAAATTAAAAACCTCAAAAGCGAAATTACTGTCATCAATGGCAATATTGCCAACATACAAGGACAAATTGATGACATTAACGAAAGATTTGACTCTGAAGTAATTAAAATTCAAGATCAAATTGAACCCTTAGTCTGTACTAAGGTTGACGAAAAGGTATTCGGTATTAAATCCGAAATACAAACCGAATGTAACGCGGAATTTGCACAGATTAAACAATCTGTAACAGAAACAAGCAGAGCTCTAACCAAACAGATTCTTACTTGCGAAAAGAAGTGTGAACATAACACTTCACAAATCCAAGGCAAAGTGTATGACTTGGAAAGGAAAATACAAACCGGACCTACACATTTTACTGAAAGAATGCCTCTCAGTAAAATATTAGAGGGCGAGGAAAAATTCGACCCAGCGAAGAGACATAACGGCTGGCACCCCCTAGACTTTGTAAAGAATTGCGAAAGAAATTTTCCTGAATATTTGTCTGACCAGGAGAAAATTAATGTTGTAATTAGTGCACTAACGGGAGAAGCAAAAAGGTGGGGGTTGAATCTGGATACAAACCAGATGTCTTTTGAAAATTTTAAGCAAAAGTTTATTGACGAGTACTGGTCAGAACAAAAACAAGACCAGTTGTGGCGTGAGTTTTTAATGGCCAGGGTGTATGATATCAGAGGTAGGCAAACCATGAAAGAATTTTGCGAATCATGGTACAGAAAACTGATACATTTGAAGGCTAGAAGGACTGAAGCCGACATCGTTTGGGTTCTTTGGCAGAAACTGCCTGAGGATTCTAAACGGTATGTTGGAAGTACACATAGAAGTTTTTCTGCGTTCTTGGAAAGGGTAGAGGATGAAGATCACTGGCGAAGAAATCGCGAGTCTCGTCCCCACCATAACAACAATAATTCGCGCGAAAGCAATGACCAAAACGAACGACCTGAAAACGATAGATATCGTGTAAACACGATTCAAAGAGGTCGGGCGAGAGGCAGGGGAAATTACACTACGCGCGGTAGAGGATACATGACGCGGAATTTCCAAAATAGAGAAGAAATGGAAAACTGAAAACCGCGTGTGTTACGGGCCGGATTCACGCGGAAACCGGTTTTGGGCCCAAAGAAAAGATGTCAAATATTAGATTCGAGAAGGAAAAATGTAAACTACGGGGCAGAAAGGTTAAGGACGCACCTATAGCAGACGGGCGCGGAGTGATACATAGTGGCGTTTCCAGTGCTAAGTCACGTGACCGTTCGTGCTCGGGCCAGCCGTTGCCGAAGCAGCGTACATTGCACTTGGCAGCAGACACAAATGGCAGACGGCGGAACAAGATGGCTGCCGTAGAGAGAAACAGAAGAGGCGGGATCGGACACTTCCGATGGCCGGTTTCAGTAGTAGATGAATGTAGAGATGAAAATAAAGTTAATATGTCATATGATAAAGATAACTCAGTATCGGAATCGTGCGAAAAGACTTCATTAAAGAATGAAAAAGAGAATATTGATACTGTTAATAATGTATATGAGGTACAAGACGTAGATGTGGGGGAGGTTATGATGAATAAAGAAGAGAGGAAGGTAGAATACGCCACGCAAAAGACGTGTGCACAATTAATGATAGGTGAAAGTGATATAGAGGAGGACGTTAGTAAACATGACATTATAAGCAGTGCAGGTGAAGTTATTGTTGATGGAAAGGTGCTTAATGATTTTAATGCAGAAGGATCTGATAGGGATTTCGCACGATTACCTGAAAATGACAGCATGGAAGAAAATGAAATGAAAGTTATCGAAGTACATGACGATTATACTAAGTATGAAGTTAAGGCTTAAATCGTTCAAAGTGATAAAACAGAAGTGTCTGACTGTCCAAACGATGTGCATTGTGTAGAAAATGAGTCGAAAAACGAAGTGGCTGAAACATCTAGTGATAATCTGCTCCACTGTCTAAAAGTTGCTTTCCTGCTAGAATCTGATGACGAAAATGAAATCAGTGATAATTCAGATGATGAAGGGTATACGAATACACATAAGAATGAATATACTAACTTACCCTATTGTTCAAAAGTCGAGTACTTAAGTAATTCTGATGGTGAGGAAAAGAGTAGTGATGACTCCAGTGAAGATGAATTCTCAGGTGTAAATGAAAGTGAATATACTTTTACTGAAAGAGGGTATGAGAAAATTAGTGACATTTTTCCAAAGCAAGATACAGGAAGTAGAACTGGGCCAAAACTGGATGAATTATTTAGTAATGTAACACAGGGGCATAATTTGCAGGAACCTCCAGATGATACTATACTGGGGCAAGTTTTAACTAATGTTTTGAGTAAGTGTGAGGCACAGGAACAAAAAGAACCACCTGATAAAATAATAGCAGAGCAGGAGATGTTGTACCTTGCTAAAGACTTTGAAATTCCAAAACCCAAAAAGCCACCTGATGAAACAAAACGTTGGCAAGATCTGAATAGGTTAGTGAAAGATGTAGAAAGTAGGAGGCCTAAAAAGCCACCAGACTTAGTAACTGTTTTATGAACCATAAAAGACTGCCTTGTTAATAAAGAGACTGGAGGCAGGGTGCTGTATTTGTATATATGTTGTTAAAATAATGCATGACTTTATTATTATTATTATTATATCTGAGTGTTACCTGAAAGTGGATTGTTGTTTTGTTGATCTTGAGGCCTGTTGGAGGTTGTTGCTTATTTATTATAGTGTACTGTTTAACTTTGCTTAGGAAATGTTTATTTTCAATTGAACACTTACTGTTGCCAGTCTAATTATGATGAGAGGGTCATGTAGTGTGAGAAACATGAAAACTTTATGAATAAATATGCTTATGGTAACTTAATGAAAGTGCAAAGAACTCTTCAAGATAATAATTAATTTCTAATATACTTAAAATTCAGAAAGGGCTTATGTTTGCAGTATGTGATTTACTTAAAGATACATGTCCTCAGAAGAGGGTTATTAACCCTCAGGGGGCAATGCACTCTTTGCATTGTCAGGTGCCTGACGAGCACCAGGGACCCGAGTCGTTGCTAGCACTACTTCCATTTATTTTCGTGCTGCCAACCTTCCTCTTCATCATTCAGAACTTTTACTATCTTCTTTCCTTCTTCTGTATCAGAGTGTATTGAATAGTGTGGCAATGATGTAAGATATTGTGTATTGTTTGTGGACAAGTAAATGGAAAAATAATATGGGTACACTAGAAAATGGCAAAGAATAATGAAAATATAGTGGGTACTGTAAAGGAAAAATGAAATTAAAAAGTAATTGGAAAGAGAAATATGGATGAGAAAAGGTAAGAATATTGAAAAGAAAAGGTAAATGAATGCCATAATATAATTAAATGTAAATGTTTTTGAAAAGGAAAGGGGCAAATATGGTGTTGAAAAACTGTATATGTGTTTAAAACTGAGGAGATGAACCTGGCTAAGGTATGTGTAAAGTAGATGTGAGGTATGTGTCTAGTGCCAGCAAAAGAGTTGGCAGAAATCACTTGCAATAGGATATGAAATTATTGTCCTGATCTTGATGTATGTAAAGACCTAACTGTGTGTGGAAAAGCAATGATAAAGGAGTAGTAAGAAATACTTTATCCTAACTTGATCCTGAATATGACATTTAATTCTTTCTCGATTAATGTATATGTTACCTGATTGTGCCATTTGAAAAGAAATGGTTTTGTTACCAGTGTCTAATTGCTGTTTCAAAGTTACAGGTTTCATGTTTTATACCACTAATGCAAATTTTACCAAAAGTGTGTCAGAATGATAAAAAAAACCTGGAAATGATGACAATAAACTGCTCAAAAATATGTTGATGGGCAGTAAAACAAGACAAAATAATAAAAATGCTGTGGTCCTGATGCTAAGGACTACAAAATATACGATGTGAGCAGTAACCAAAGGACTTGCCATTGTGGGGCAAGGAGCTGATAAGTGGTCATGAACTGCCAAACCTAGAGGATGGGGCAGTGTGTCAATTTAAAAATGTGTTTTTTGTGTATTCTTAATCTAAATTGTGTTTTTGTGTCTAAATGTGTATGTAAAAAGACTGCTAAACCAATAATGGGTAGAATGTGTAACATGGACTGCTAGTGCTGAGGCAAGCAGTGAATTAAGTTAGGTTTTTTAGAGCAATATGTTATAAACTGACTATTCTTATTGAAGTCAGTGAAAAGTTATTATAAAATGTATAAGGAATCTTATTTAAATGGATGTAGATGTTTTTGATACTAGGTTTTTTGAAATAACGTAAAGTTTTGGACTGCCTTGTTTTGAAACACAGCAGTGATGATTAAAGATAGGCTCTGAATATGTTAGTGTGTTTATGTGTAACAAATATTTTGGACTGCTATTAATGAAGAGCAGCTTTAAAGTTAATTATTTTGAAACAACCTTGCAAAGTTACTTTGGTATTTAATGAGTCAGTTGGAAAAGGTTTCTCATAGTTGTTTGTATAAATAATTGTGCATATCCGGATGCAAACTGAAATTTTCAATATTTCATTAATTGCTGAACCTTGTAAAATATACTGTGATCATTAATATGCTTGTGTGTCTGTGAAATTTTACATTCCTCTATAATTATTGAGAGACAAAATTCTGTTTTGCTAACTTAGAATGTCCTGTGTTATTGTATATGTGTTTAAATTTTTTTTTTTCATATTATTTAAAGGCTTTTCCTATTCTACTTATATGTAGATGAGTTTGTGAACTGATTGCCTATTAATTGAACTGTGTGTGTATGAAAAGAACATGCTTAAAGATATCTTGTGTAATGGTGCAAAATTAGTTTCCTTAAACCAATGTGAAAATGAAAATTGCTTTAGATATTTTACTTTGAAAATATTTTGGAAGAAATACATGCAATTTCTTAGTGTATATACTGTATATTTGTAATGTGTGTGTGTGTGTGTTTTTTTTTTCCCAACTGAAGTTGGATGGAATAAATTTTTTTTTTGCAGCCAGCACCACTTAGGTGTTATGGATGTTTCCTTGAAGTATCCCTGATGGGAAACTTCAACGAAACATGGGGCATGTGTAACACCACAGCTCTTATGCTGTATGGATTCATTTTGCTTTATTTAATGTTACATTGTTGATCGCCTGTGAATGTGTTCAAATCAATAGCATAAAATTGTGTATTCTTTTCTTTGTCAAACCTTTGATGTCGTGATTTGATTCTATGCAAAGTAGTGTATCTGCAATTTGTATTCTTTGTCCCATTTGGAGGGAACAGAACTTATTGTATGTAATTGTAATTTTGTGTGAATAATTTTTTGTAGAAGTGTCAATATGTGAAAATGTTCTGTTTTATTTAATGTATTTGTTTGCTGTTATGTAAATTGCTGATCCTCACTTAGGGTTCTTAGTTAGTTTGTATGTAAATGGTGTAGTGGTTCCCCTCTGGAACGGAAATGCTTAGCACGCGCAAATTGTGGTGGGCATAGGTGGAAAAGGTGGAACTGATAGTCAGTCGGAGACGAGCCACCAGTCGGAAAGGAGCTACCAGTCTGTGCACTGTCAATGTAAAGGTGCATATCATGCTCATTCAGAGAGAGGCTTTTACTGCTTCTTTCCAATGCCTCGGATGGGTGGATAAATAGTTGGATCTATTCTGGAATTTGTATGAATCACCGCCATGAAGATACGATAAAGTCCGGCAATTCTACCTGTAATACCACCTACCAACATGCAGTTGCCACCACATTGCGCAATCACTGTAACGTAATACTATATTGATGTACAGTGAAGGATCAGCCTAATGGATGTGTTAGTGTGCTGAAATATAAGGTAATTCATATCGGAATTTATTTACCTACCTTGATTTTACTCCTCATCATAACACCTCTTAGGGTCCTCTCCGTTTGAAGTAAAGTGATTACCGAGTGTCCTTACTGAAAGTACGTTGAAGCCTAGAGTTTGGTTAAATAATGCCTCTTGAACTTATTAGAAAGATAGTTAAAGCTAATGTGGTAACAGAGTGAGTTAAAGCAAAGGTTATTTGTCCAATAATAATTTTCCTATTGAAGCTGTTATTTAAAGTGCTGTTACCAACTTCAAACTTTAGGCTGAGTCTTATAAAGTAAATGATCACGTTGTTGTCTGTAGTAAATTCTAAAAAGGAGAGTCAGTTCCTTGCAGTTTTGTCAACATTGTATTTCGTTGTAGTAAAAGTGAGAAAGCTGCAGTTGTGAAACGTTACATTCTCATGTATGCCAAGTGTTTGTCTCTTTTGTGTGCATATTAACAGTATAAAGACCACTCAGTTTGAGTAAACCCTGAAAGTGATAGTGTTTTTCTGTACCTGTTATAATTCTGAAAATAGTTCCTGCTGCTCTAACTGTTAGCTTCAATCTTAAAACATATGTGTGTTAGAGTTCATTGCACTCGCGTGTTGCTAAGTCTAGGTTGTGTCTGTTGTGTTGTCCATTATAGTTACTTATACCTACTTTCATAAACGAGAATGTTAATCTTTCTCTTGCCTAATTAGGCTGGCGACCGTTTCCCTTATTCTATAAACAGTATAGCTAGGCAAAATTTTGTTTGTCACTATTCCAATATTAACGTAATTCTGACTTTCATTTCCGATAAGCCACTTCCATTAGGAACAATACGGTCAACTTAACAAAATACCTCTCAGAGGGTAACACTGCTCTGTTGCTTTGTGCCATAGTTACTTTTACAAAATTGTTCTATGTTACAACCTGCTTCTGGCATTGAGGTTATGGTACAGTAGTTAGCAGACGGGGAGTGTTATAAGCTGCATCAAACCATTTTCAGCACTGAAGACAACAACAACAATAACAGTGTTTCTAGATTTTTTTTCTGTCAGGTGGTCCCGTATAACCTCTATGCCATAGGCCAGGATTGGCAAAATTTTTGCGTTGAATAATTTCATGGCCGTTTCTAGACTGAGTAGGCGGGTGTTTTTGATGTCCTGAATTGCTATTATTGCTTGGACTGCACGTTCGGTTGTATGTATTGTGAAGCATTTGGCTGTTAGTTGCAATGTCACCCCTAGTTATTTAAAATCGGATGAGATTTTTATTTTTTGTTCTCTGATGCTGATTTCCGCAATCTTGGGTTGTTTTCCCTCCTTTTCTGAAAATCACGATTTCCTTGTTAGGTTTACTGTTCACTGCACCATTTATCTCTTTTATCAATGATTTTCTGCAGCTTCTCTATATCTGTTGATCCTGCGGCTATGTCGTCAGCATATGCGTATATGTACACATCTTCATTTTCTCCAATTCGCAGTACTTTTTCAGTGGCAAGAAAGTACAGCAAAGGGCTCACTGGGCACCCTGTAAGACTCCGTTCGATTGCAGAATGAGGGTCGAAAAAGATAGGTTGTCTGATATTGAGATTAAGTTGTATTCGAGGATTGACTCGATTATTCTTGCCCATACACTATCTTCTCCCATTGTGTTTTCCAGTTTTCGGACTATGAGATCTCTTTCCAGTAGGTCAAAGGCTTTGGTAAAGTCTATGAACACTGTGTAGAACATTTGTTTCTTTTGTAGCGTTTCGTCGATGTTGTTTAGTAGAAGCCTGACGGGTATGTTTATGAGATGATGCGTATGTTCATGAGTAAAGTAAAGATATTGAAGCTCAGTATTAATTTCGTAGCGGGGGAGTTGTTATATAACTACACATGATCTCAAAGTAAGGAAACGGTAACGGCAAACTCATACAAACATAACTCTGTCCGAACACACCACGATGTCCCAACGGTAACGACCGACCGCCGTGTCATCTTCAGCCCACTGGCGCCCCTGGATGTGGATATAGAGGCGGCAGGTGGTCAGCACACCGCTCTCCCAGCCGTTGTCAATTCTCGTGACCGGAGGCGCTGCTTCCCAATGGAGAACCTCCTCAACTGGCCTCAGAAGAGCAGAGTCCTGCTTGCCGACAGTGCTCGGCAGACCGGACAGTCAACCATCCAGGTGCTACTCCAGTCCGACAGTGGTTAACCTCGGTGATCTGACAGGGATCTCTGTTGCCACTCCGGCAAGGCTGTTGGCGGTAAACTCATATAAACTCCTGAAAAAGGAGTGACCTTAATCGGAGAGTGAGTGAACCCAGAACAAATGATGACGTAATACTTGAATTTAAAGTGTTATAAATTAACTGTGTCGTACAAAAGTGTTCGCACATTACAACTTCTTCATTATTATTACAATATTTTGGAAGAGAATGATTTGTATAACAGTGTGAGAGGATAGACAGGGCATGCGTCGTAGGATCACGGCCTAAACTTCAGTTACCGGCGCACGTGCCCCGGGAGTAATCTCGCCCTCAAAAACTGGCTACTTATGAATGTCAGATGCCTAATTTTCCAACCAGCCGGACTACAGCAAGCAATAATCAGTTCTAAATCATTGAATAGCACGGTGGCGATTTGCAGACTGCTCGATGTTTCTACAGAAAAATGCCGGTCTTGCAGAACCTGATGATCCAGGCGTTTTACGAAATATTAGACTTCTGAGTATCCTCGAGATGGGCGGACCAACCGCTTGCCAATCCCAGACCGGTGCCAGAAGACACTAAGAAAACGGGATCACCTATATGGAAAGACACAACGGAAACTTAACTAGGGAGAAGAGCAGCAGAACCAGAGAAATAAGCGCAGTATTTAAACTCCTAAAACAATAAGGAATAGGAAACTCCCAAAACAGATCCGGCAGCTACAATAGCATTTCACTTTTGGAGCCAGGCAGTGGGTACGTAAAACAACACCGCGCGCAGCACCAGCGGAAGACAACGGGGTCAGTCGTCGAAAAATCGTGAAAAAATATGGGATCAACCTCTCGGCTAACAGATGTGAAGGCATGTTTTCTCTATCTGGACGACAAGCCTGGCCTCATTCTACTGATTTTGCAGAGGTGCAAGAGCGATTGTTACGCGATTTCCTTTAGAAATAAAATGGTCTTTAATCTTTTCACTAAACACGTAATGCTTGATGCTATAAACATTTTTGGTCGCAGTTTTTCTCATTGATATTTCCCAATTCATCCTTTTTAATCTCGCTGGTAAAGCCACGTGGAAGATGCACGACTGCAAAATGTTAATATTTTTAAGGCAAACTCTGATGATTGAAAGTTGTATACGTCTCATCTGTTGGTCAAAGCTTGTATTGTCCCTTTTCCTAAATTAGAGACAATGAGTGCCTTGTAGCCTTCATATACACTGATCAACCAAAACATTATGACCATCTACCTAATAGCTGGGATGACCTCTTTAGACATGGATAACAGCAGCGACGTGTCGTGGCATGGAAGCAATGAGGCCTTGGTAGGTCGCTGAAGGAAATGGACACCACATCTGCAGACATAGCTCTCCGAATTCCCGTAAATTCCGGGGAGGGAGCGATGAACTCTGGCACCATGTAGGTGTGTTCGATCAGGTTCAGGTCTGGCCAGTTGGGGGGGCAGTAGTCCGTACAGAGCGCACCACATAACTGGTACCGCTCTCACAAGGAATATTAAAATGCTCTTGCTCTCACAGATTATCTTTACTCGGCTGCAGTAGTTCTTAAATTTTTCTGGGTCGCAGGAAGAGCGCTGTCATTCCTTGCCTGTTTAGGATTCTGCCATCCGTAACCGTTGTTTCCCCGCAGAGTGGAAGCTGCGCTGTGTTTGATCCTTCTTGCTTGACTGAACGGCGTTCTATCCTCATTTCCTAGGTAGATTGGTTAGCTGAGTTTTTTGGGGAAAGAGACCAAACTGCGAGGTCACCGGTCTCATCGGATTAGGGAAGGACGGGGAAGGAAGTCGGCCGTGCCGTTTCAGAGGAACCATCCCGGCATTTGCCTAGAGCGGCTTAGAGAAATCACGGAAAACCTAAATCATGATGGTCGGACGCGGGATTGAACCGTCGTCCTACCGAATCCTAGGTAGACGGGTCCCATTTCTTCTGAACACCTTTGTGAGAAGACCGACGTCAGAAAATTTCGTATCTCGGATATCCTTATCCGAAAATACTCCTGGCTCTGCGTATTAGCGGGTCCAGCATAACTATTTTCTGAGCGGGATGTGAATGCTACGATCGTTGAACTATAGGTCTGTACACGAAATTCAGGAATCATCCTTCCGTTTCTCTTTCGACCAGTGTGTCTAAGAACCGTTCTTCTCGATCTCAGCTGTTTGAATCTCCAACGTCTGGATGTATCCAATAATCTGACAGTCCTATGCCGCTCAGATTGATAGATACTTACTTCATAACTTGAGTGACATGAAGATAATGTAATTTATTTCTTATCAATAAGTGGTAGTGAGGAGTGGGTTAAATAAAAGCTTTTCAAATTTCACATATGAAGAAGTTACATGGTAACAACATGTGTTCAAACTGTGAGTCGCCCGTCCTTTACACGAAGCTGGTGCATTAAACACCATTTTGCCACACGAGGGATTTATGCCTGTCAGTTCCTCCTTGGTCAACCCAGTGATACGATTAGTGAAGAAGTGTCTGCTGTCTATACGACCATTAAAGTGCTAAAAGGCAGGTAGCACATCTACTGCTTGGGACAACAGCCGAAGAAGAAAGTTTTGTCTCTAGCAGTATTTCAATTTTCTGAGCCTTTTTTCTAATCAATAGTTACTCGGAGATGAAGCTTACACTGGATAGAGTAACATGAGAGCTGCATTAAACCAGTCTCTGGAGTGAATACCACAACAATAACAAGCCTTTTGCTTATGGATACAGACATTAGCTGGAATACCTGATGGCAGTAGATTCACTTTACACATAAGTAGTGTTGTGCAAAATAGTACGAGATGGGTATGTGGGAAGGAGGGATAAGGACAAAGAAGAGCTCGTTGTGTGAAGTATGCAAAGAACAGAGAGGCTATTATATAGTGGTATGATGTATTATAGGAAAGCGTTATTATAGTATCTTGGTTTAATTTTTAGATCTAAAGATGATGCTAGCTCTTAGTTTAAGACTACCACTGTATCGGTGAAAACCGTTGCATTCTGGGGGGGGGGGGGGGGGGGAGGGGGGGAAGGCGGAGGGGAGGTGAGGTAGCACATCAATTGGAACTCGCCACTATTTTCCTCGAACCACGCCATCACACTCGTGTCCTTGTGACATGGCGTATTATCGTCCTGAAAAATGCCGTTGTCGTCGGGAAACACGATCGTCATGAAGGAGGAGTGTACGTGGTCTGCAACCAATTTACGATACTCCTTTGCCGTCACGGTGCCATGCACGAGCTCCAGTGGACACATGGATGGCCGCCTCCACCTTGTCACCGTCCCGTCGTACAGGTGGCAAGGAACTGTTTCCCTGGAAGAAGACGGATTCGCGCCCTCCCATCGACATGATGAAGAAGTTATCGGAATTCATCAGACCACACAACGCTGTGCCACTACACCAACTTTCAACGCTGATGGTCACGTTCCCATTTCAGCCGTTGTTGCCGACCTTGTGCTTTTAACATTGGCACATGCATTGTTCGTCGGCTACGGAGGCCCAGCCTTAGAGTGTTGGGTACACAGAGTGTTGAGACACACTTCTACTCTGCCCAGTTCCGTCATTATTCGCCGTCTGTCCTGTTTTGCCAGTCTGCGCCCGGCCTACCACATCCGACATCTGTAAAGAGGGGCGCCGCCAAACCCTACGACGTCACGTCGTAGTTCCACTTTGGTTTCGCCACGTTCTGAAGACACTCACCTCAGTACTCCTCGAACATATGACACGTCACGCAGTCTCCGAAATGCTCGTACCGAGTCTCCTGTTCATTACAATCTGCTCTCGGTCAGACTCAAATAGATCGCGCTCTTTGCCCATTCTGCGTGCGGACAACATGCTCACTGATATTCGAGGCACCATGCGTCTGACTAGCAGTTATTCATTCCCAGAAGACGCTGCTGCCTCCTGGACGGGTGTATATCGGTAGTAGGCCAGTGGTCATTATTTTCTAGCTGATCGGTGTATATACCATATATGTATGGCGTCTTTGCTGTCGGACATGCTGCGAGCAAATGAAGTAAATTTCCAACTTTTGCCACTGAATGATTTCAATGCCAAATGGCAGCTGATGTCGGTACCTCCTTCGAAATATTTTCATACATATTATATTGCAATAATCTTGTTTGACAAGAAAGAGGTCACTCTTTATGACAAGGTAGAAACGTACAAATAACATAACCTTCGAATCCAGGCTACTTTTAGACTATAATTTACGTTATGTATACGTAGGAAGTATCTAAACAATCAGCCGGCCGAAGTGGCCGTGCGGTTAAAGGCGCTGCAGTCTGGAACCGCAAGACCGCTACGGTTGCAGGTTCGACTCCTGCCTCGGGCATGGATGTTTGTGATGTCCTTAGGTTAGTTAGGTTTAACTAGTTCTAAGTTCTAGGGGACTAATGACCTCAGCAGTTGAGTCCCATAGTACTCAGAGCCATTTGAACCTTTTTTTTTTTTTATCTAAACAATTCTTCAGTCGTCGTAAGCGTATCTACAGATAACAGGTGAACCAGTAGTCTTCCGATAAAGTTTCGTGGATATAGTCTGAATCAAAACAAGAAAAAAAGCTCTAGTAAACAAGGGCTCTAAAATGCATACCTTAAGAGCTATGGGAATTTGTTTAACTTCGCTATTGTGAGACACATTTTCTCTACTGAAAGCTCTTTAATTTCCATATTTCCAGAAGTGATTGTATGGACCAAAACAAGAAAAAATGTTCCTTAAATAAGGGTCGTAACCCGAATATATTGACAGCTATGAGCAATTGTTCATCTTCTACTGAAGAAGTGCTCACATTTCTTAAGGTATGCATTTTAGAATCTACGCGTACTGGACATTTCTTTCTTGTTTCGGTCCTTGCTACCTTCTTCCAAATCGTCAAAATCAAAGAGCTTCCCTTAGAAGAGATGAGTCTCACACTAACGACGGTGAGCTAGTGCTCCTGACGCTTAAGGTATGCGTTATAGAGTTTTAACGTGGGGTATACGACCACCTCTACAATTTCTGGTTCACCCTCTATATTCAGTAAAAAAAATATTTGAAATTTACATAGTAAAGAGGCGAATCTGTTTTAATGATGTATAATTTTCGACCACAAAATGGAATATATTTAAAGGTAGTATTGTAACCTCCCCGCAAAAAAATTAATGAATGATAATTGACCATAAATCCACACAATAACATTAATTAAATAACGAACCATGAACTAAATGTAACCTCCCAACAGAAATAATAATATCTGGTAAATTTAATAAGGACAGCAGCGCTGACCTTCGGCCCTGTATTCTGAATAAAAGAAGCAAAAAATTCTTACCTCAATAAAACTGCAATTATATCTGTTCTTAATTATACATTCTTCGACACAACTTCGTGCAATGCTGGCCTATATATATTTTTTGGATTCTTGGAAGCAATGACGATCCATTGGAAATGTTCTTTAAATTGAAATTAATGGTTTTCTTTAAAAGAGTTACTTTATAAAAAAATTATTATTGGGGCAATTTTTTTTTGAACAAATTAATTACAATTAACATAAATTATTAAATATGCGCAAGACTGCTTCTTTACCTTCTACAACAATACTCATCCTGCAGAGTCCCGACCAGAGCAGACTGCTGACACGCGCGGGCACGCGCCGACCACAGCATACTACAGCTTACTACTGAAAACTAGCAGAGACTTTACTACTGTCGACTCGCGCAGACTGGCGCGAACTCGCGACAAGCAACAACTAACAATAAACTACTCTCTGGTCAGAGATTCTGTCATGCCTCGCCCATCGCCGGCGAAGCATACGCCTTACAGTATCTTTTCTCGAAACAACAGATACCATTCATGACCGTGCAGCTTCTGTAGAATGAAATGATAATTAAATCGACATCCCAGTTGCAAACAGGCGTTGATATACAACATTGGGGATATGTCGCAACATGTTGAAACATATCCCCAATGACGTATATCAACGCATGTTTGCAGCTAGGGTGTCAATTTAATTATCATTTCATTCTAGAGAAGCTGCACGGTCGTCAATGGTATCTGTTATTTAAGGAACAGATACTACCTTCATATATAGTTAAAATATGGCTACTCAGCCACTGACCTTCTTGTGCAAACGCACACGCTATGCCCCATCTCGTACGGGACTTGGTAGAGTAATCTGCCACGCGGAATGAGTGTGATGGGCAAACATCTACTAGGCGCATTACGAATGTAGTGGTGTGGACATGTTGGGAATGTGGGTCTCACGGGGAGCTTGCAAGGGATACGTCCCTGCAGGCCCTCGGGGGCTCAGATCGATAGAGAGTTTGCCATGTAAGCCGAAGATCACGGATTCGAGTCCCAGTCGAGGAACACATTTTCAACATCTCCCCAATGATGAATATCAACGCCCGTTTGCAGCAGAGGTGTCGATTTAGTTATCATTTCACGAAATGGAATCTTCAGAACACACTATTAACATACAAACTGCGAACATTCCACGACAGTCTTCTCATCTATGCATCTTTTAAAGGACACAGTTGTCTGCTTCATTACAGGGCCAATGAAGAGCCGTCGTTGATAAAGATTTCCTATAATCTGGCCATATTTAATTTGGTAGCAGTATACAGGGTGGTCCATTGATAGTGACCGGGCCAAATATCTCACGAAACAAGCATCAAACGAAAAAACTACAAAGAACGAAACTCGTCTAGCTTGAAGGGGGAGACCAGATGGTGCTATGGATGGCCCGCTGGATGGCGCTACCATAGGTCAAACGGATATCAACTGCGTTTTTTTTTAAATAGGAACCCCCACTTTTATTACATACTCGTGTACTGCGTAAAGAAATATGAACGTTTTAGTTGGACCACTTCTTTCGATTTGTGATAGATGGGAGTGTAATAGTTACAAACATACGGCTCACAATTTTAGACGAACAGTTGGTAACAGGTAGGTTTTATAATTTAAAATACAGAACGTTTGAACATTTTACTTCGGTTGTTCCAATGTTATACATGTACCTTTGTGAACTTATAATTTCTGAGAACACATGCTGTTACAGTGTGATTACCTGTAAATACCACATTAATGCTATAAATGCTCAACATGATGTCCGTCAACCTCAATGCATTTGGCAATACGTGTAACGACATTTCTCTCAACAGCGAGTAGTTCGCCTTCCTTAATGTTCGCACATGCATTGAAATGCGCTGACGCATGTTGTCAGGCGTTGTCGCTGGGTCAGGGGAGCAAATATCCTTCAACTTTCCCCACAGAAAGAAATCCGGCGACGTCAGATCCGGTGAACGTGCGGGCCATGGTATAGTACTTCGACGAGCAATCCACCTGTCATGAAGTATGCTATTCAATACCGCTTCAACCGCACGCGAGCTATATGCCGGACATCTATCATGTTGGAAGTACATCGCCATTCTGTCATGCAGTGAAACATCTTGTAGCAACAACGGTACAACATTACGTAGGAAATCAGCATACATTGCACCATTTAGATTGCCATCGATAAAATGGGGGGCCATTATCCTTCCTCCCATAATGCCGCACCGTACATTAACCCGTCGCTGATGTTCCACTTGTCGCAGCCATCGTGGATTTTCCGTTGGCCAATAGTGCATATTATGTCAGTTTACGTTACCGCTGTTGGTGAATGACACTTCGTCGCTAAATAGAACGCGTGCAAAAAGTCTGTCATCGTCCCGTAATTTCTCTTGAGCCCAGTCGCAGAACTGTACACGACGTTCAAAGTAGTCGCCATGCAAGTAAATCCTGGTGCGTAGAAATATGGTATGGGTCCAACCAATGTTGATGTAGCATTCTCAACACCAACGTTTTTGAGATTTCCGATTCTCGCGCAGTTTCTCTGCTACTAATGTGCGGATTAGAGGTGACAGCGGCTAAAACAACTACTTGGGCATCACCTTTTATTGCAGGTCGTGGTTGACGTTCACACGTGGCTGAACACTTCCTGTTTCCTTAAATAACGTAACTATACGGCGAACGGTCCGGACACTTGGATGATGTCGTCCAGGATACTGAGCAGCATACATAGCACACACCCGTTGGGCATTTTGATCACAATAGCCATACATCAACATGATATCGACCTTTGCCGCAATTGGTAAATGGTCCATTTTAACAGGGTAATGTATCACGAAGCAAATACCGTCCGCACTGGCGGGATGTTACATGATACCACGTACTTATACGTTCGTGACTGTTACAGCCCCATCTATCACAAAGCGAAAAAAGTGGTCCAACTAAAACATTCATATTTTTTTACGTAGTACACGAATATGTAATAAAAATGGGGCTTCCTATTTTAAAAAATGCAGTTGATATCTGTTTGACCTATGGCAGCGCCGGCCGCGGTGGTCGTGCGGTTCTAGGCGCTCCAGTCCGGAGCCGCGCTGCTGCTACGGTCGCAGGTTCGAATCCTGCCTCGGGCATGGGTGTGTGTGATGTCCTTAGGTTAGTTAGGTTTAAGTAGTTCTAAGTTCTAGGGGACTGATGACCACAGCAGTTGAGTCCCATAGTGCTCAGAGCCATTTGAACCATTTTGAACCTATGGCAGCGCCATCCAGCGGGCCAACCACAGCGCCATCTGGTTTCCCCCTTCAAGCTAGACGAGTTTCGTTCTTTGTAGTTTTTTCGTTTGATGCTTATTTCGTGAGATATTTGGCCCGGTCACTATCAATGGACAACCCTGTATACTTCATGAGCCAATCCACATTCGCAGTCAAATCTTTTAGCACTGCAAATGTAAGACACCTCTGTTGCTACATGTTCTTTGATAAGCTTGTGGGAAGATTCGTTTAGAAACGGATGCGTGATATTTTGTAGCACAGCCTCAACCGGAGTTTATGCATTGCAGTGCGGAAGAACATCATACGTATGCTTATAGCTTTTGCAAAGTGTCATAGGGAATTTGATGAGCACTATCGAGTAAATTTTCGTGATACAATTCAGATTATTCAAGCATAACCGAGGATTACAATTCCCTCCGTGCAAGGAAACCCCTGTAACCAAACTCATGAAAACAGTCCTATCAATTAGAAAGGTGTAATTCGACAATAAATAAAACTTTTGTTCAAACGATAATTCCATAAAATAGGGCACGGAGTACAACGTGTAAGAGAACACTTATTGTTTTAAGAAGACAATTAGAATAGAACTGCAATACATTCAATTATCCAAGAATTGGATTTCGGTACTAATGAACAAAGATAACAGAATGTCACCCATGTGTGGATATTTGAAACTCTTTTCCGTAATATAATCAAAATCTTGATTTCCAATGATATCAACCTTTTCTGGATGTAAAAGTAATTTTATGAATTGATATATAGTGTTCGATTATAAAAAAATATTAATTTTGTAGATATCTTCCTGTCCTATTGTACAGCAAGCGAGGTTTGTAATTATCACCTGCTAAACGACAGAGAGATTGAGAGACGGAAAAGTAATGAATTTCATGTTAATAAGTCAACAGTGCAAGCATTTCGGTTTTACAAGTACCAACACAAGCTTTCATTCACAAAACAAAGCGCGAAGGGCAGCCAGATATGAAAATTCTAACAGTCTACTGCAAGCATCCAACGACATTTTAATTACAAAGACAAACACGTCACGTTTGACCCGGTATAAATTCAATAGTTGCTATGCTGAAGAATGAAAAAGCATTTCTTTGTTACACTGCGACGAGACAGAGCGTGTGTACAACTCGCACGATTCAAATATCGCGGAAATGGAAACCAACACGAGGATACCGAGATGTGCAAATACGAATTACGCAGCAACGACGCCGTGAAAAACCAGAGATAGCGGTTTGTACGGCTTCTGAAGTGAACTGCTGCTTCTGAAATGTCATTGTGTAGGAGTTACAGAGGTGAAAAAATTTGTCGACTGGAACGAGGAGAGGATTGTAAACATGTATTAGCTGAGGACGATGAACTTGTGAAGGTAAAAATACGTGCGCTTTCTGATTCCAGTTTCGATGAAACTTCTAACAATCACGAGATGTGTTTACATCAAACGGCATGCTGACTCTGTTCGTAGACGACTCACACATTTCAGCAATGTTGTTTCTTCCCATACTATATTTTGTGTAGTGAAGAACGAGAACTTCCTTTTATTGAACGATGTAGACTTCTACATTTACTTATTTTTTTAAAATATTTTTAATTGCCGTATACACCAACCACAGCCACTGACCATCTCGAATTTCTCTCCTTTCCTTGATGATTTGTCATTTCACACAGTTCAGTCGCATCTTCAACACAGGTCGACTTTTTCTCGTAACATAGTTTCACTTGTTACAGCTATCCATAAAACCTCCTAAATATAATAGTCAGTTTCTAAAGTAATTGAACTTTTTGTTCCAAAAAGCTAAATATTATTTCCTAGTTCTGGGAGAAGAATGCCGTCTGATGTGGCCGAGCGGTTCTAGGCGCTTCAGCCTGGAACTGCGCGACCGCTGCGGTCGCAGGTTCGAATCCTGCCTCGGGCATGGGTGTGTGTGATCTACATCTACATCTACATATATACTCTGCAAGCCACCCAACAGTGTGTGGCGGTGGGCACTTCCCGTGTCACTGTCATTACCTCCCTTTCCTGTTCCAGTCGCGTATGGTTCGCGGGAAGAACGACTGCCGGAAAGCCTCCGTGCGCCATCGAATCTCTCTAACTTTACACTCGTGATGTCCTCGGGAGGTATAAGTAGGGGGAAGCAATATACTCGATACCTCATCCAGAAACGCACCCTCTCGAAACTTGGACAGCAAGCTACACCGCGATGCAGAGCGTCTCTCTTGCAGAGTCTGCCACTTGAGTTTGCTAAACATCTCCGTATCACGCTTACAAAATAGCCCTGTGACGAAACGCGCCGCTCTTCTTTGGATCTTCTCTATCTCATCTGTCAACCCGACCTGGTACGGATCCCTCACTGCTGAGCAATACTCTAGTATAGGTCGAACGAGTGTTTTGTAAGCCACCTCTTTTGTTGATGGACTATATTTTCTAAGGACTCTCCCAATGAATATCAACCTGGCACCCGCCTTACCAACAATTAATTTTATATGATCATCCCACTTCAACTCGTTCTGTACGCATATTCCAAGATATTTTACAGAAGTAACTACTACCAGTGTTGTTTCCGCTCGGATAATGGCACCATGATCTATATTTCTGTCCCCCCCCCTCCCCGCACTCCCCTCCCCCCTCTCCCCCCTCTCCCCCCCCTCCCCCTCTCCCGTCTCCCCCACTCCTCCTCTCTCCCCTCTCCCCACTCTGCCTACTCTGCCAACTCTCACCCCCTCTCTCCCCCTCTCCCCCTCCCCCCTCCCCTCTCTCCCTATCTCCTTCTCTCTCTGTCTCTCTCTCTCTCTCTCTCTCTCTCTCTCAGTCCCTAGCCAGCTTTTGGACATCTCACTGCCTTTCTTTTACTTCCGTTATCTTTTCCTTGAACTCACCCATGTCCGTACTGCGATACGGCCATCGCGCCTGATATCCACGAAGGCGATCTATGGCTTTCTTCAGCAGCACAGGTCACCGAATGTGGTTTAGGGGAAACCTGCCCAAGTCGACGGGATTTCTGCCTGGCAATCGGTCTGCCCTCCGTATCTTGCCATTGTTATGCAGTCTGCATGGTTCCTTTCGATCAATGGGAAGAAAGTCTGCAGTCAGGCATTCACGGGATTCACCTTGCAGACATTCCGCTGCGTGTCACCTGTGATGTTGTGGACAAGAAGGAGCATCACCTGATGTGTGGATCAGCGACAAGTACCTGGTTCCTGGCGCAACAGTTGCTGGCCGTAATTACCCGTACGATTCCATATCCGATACCTCCTCGCCTGCTACTCTTTCTGGACTCGGGGCATTTCCCATAAATAAAGAAGAACTCTGTGAAGTTGATCTGTGGATACGGGTTCATTACTTGTTTGCCGTCGATGGAAAAATGTCCTTGATTTACGGCACTTCCTTAATGAACACCATTATGCAGTTGTCCACAGTCTCAAATGCAGACAATGTTTCTCCAATTTCCTTCATAATATCTCCCTTAATCCACCTCGTAGTTGGAGTGTTACTGCAATGAGGAGATGTCTTTCCACTTTTAGAACAGGTTATTCTTTGGTCATCGGAGTGTTCTCCGAAAAGCTATGCGTCTGGCGACTTTTCGCTCCCTCGTCTTCACGTCATCGGTTTCTTGCTTTTTTCGATTGTAATAGTAATGATTTTTAAAAAAGGAAAAATAAATAAATAAATCATTGATGTTCTTTGTACCTCTACTCCACGTCCACCACTCTGTCCCTGGTTCCTGGGGAAAGGGAACAGGACTTGTGGCCACACTTCGGGTTGCAACCCTGCCCTCACCCGTCCCTTTGGGAGCCAGGAAGGTTCCTTTGGAGAAAAAAGTAGTCAGAGCATCTGCCTAGTAAGTAACGGACCCAGATTAGAATTCCCGTGTGGCACAAATTTTCAACTTTCTCCATTGATGTATATCAGAGCCCACTATGCAGCTAAATGTCATTAATCCCTTGTGTCTTGATTAATAGTGGTTGCAGGATCAAAATCGTATCTGTTCTTTCTGACATCTCCGAAACAACAGACACCGTGTACATACGAAAAGAATATTTAAAAAAGAGTACGAAATTAAGTGACTGTAATTCAGACTTAAACAACGTTGTACTGCGAGACAACAAGGCGAATGGCTATAATCCAAGTGCCAGAACTTAATAATAATTTAACTGTACTTACGTATTCTGCTGTGTAATCGTTCGTCTTCGATAATTGTATATTTGTTTCGTTTATCTCGTGTCGCTCTAACGGTAAAGACGTCCGTATCAGAGACGTTCTTGCAGTAGCTCTGCTGTTTCCTCAGGGGAAATGTGTAGATGAAAGCTTTTGAATTTATAAATAACCATATCCAAATCTTCCAGCTCTTGATAAGTGTAGCGTAAGTTGATGACTCTGCAGAGCGCGAGAAACTAGATAACAATTTCTGAAGTACATATTCCTTACAGTGGCCGAATGTAGAACCGTGTGTCACATGAGGTTTGGGGAGCATGTCACGTTTACAGCTTCACATCATTTTTTTTTTTTGGCTACTTTAGTAAACGCGGATAACAACAAAGTATAGGTCTCTATCAGCTTGCATGTAGAGAAACAATAAGTTACGAAACATCGGCCGCGCGGGTTTAGCCAAGCGGTATAGGTTGCTGCAGTCATGGACTGTGCAGCTGGTCCCGGGGGAGGTTCGAGTCCTCCCTCGGGCATGGGTGTGTGTGTTTGTCCTTAGGATAATTTAGGTTAAGTAGTGTGTAAGCTTAGCGACTGATGACCTTAAGATTTCAAACATTTGAACATTTTTGAACGAAACATCGGTAAGAAAGAAAGTTCCTGAGACCTGAGAAGCACGCTCAAGGATACTTCAACTCAATAACGATAAGCCAATAATGTCCAATCAAACACAAACTCTGGCTTGTAATTTCCAACAGATTTTATTTAATAATTCCATGACAACAGCAAACAGGTGTTACCCCAGAATAACATACTGTCCATAATTGCCCTAGAATTTGAAATATTTCTAAACAGACAAAATGTCTACCGGCGTCAAAGCCACCCAAATAATAAATAATTTTAAAAGCCTCTTCACATAAATCTTAAGGACCATACAAACAATAAATGGTTTACTGAGAGAAAATTCCACAGATGCAGGACACCTTTTAAGCTATAACAGCAGAAACAACCCACAATTTCTCTTTCTGAATAGATATTAAGAACCCAGTACAATGAAAGGCACCTTTCAGGTATCACATTATTTCAGTGACAAGTAAAGGCAGGTGAGAGAGGCACGGAAACTATAACTCAGATCGAGCCTGGATGAAAGCTGGAAGGAAGGGTGAAGAAAGAAAGGCGGACGACTCGGCGTCACCAGGAACAAGTAATAAAATACTCAACCTAAATTCGCCGAAGAACTGGAGTCCACTGATAAACACAGCGACCATGCTATCGGTTAGAATTCAAACTGGCCGCCTACAAGGCGTCGTCCCCCAATTAAACGAGCAGCTACAACGGACGACGCGTCCCGCTGATTATACCACTGAAACAACAACATAAAACCACACTGCAGCTGGGCAGTATCCAGAGTAACACAATCCTTATAACATTAGGAAAATGTCAAAACAGGAATCGGTCACAAGGAACCCACAAGCCATTCACAATCGGACTTAAGCATTTAAATATTTGCACTACTTTGTCGTTAATCATATGTGCAGACAGGGTTATTACTGCCAGAGCAGGAAGCGATCATATACTCAAATATATAAGAAGCTAGCCATAGAGGTAAATCACGCACTCGTAACTTAACCCATAACATAAGCCCAGAGCCGATTAATTGTATTATATATATTCCATAAACACACACTCAGTAATTACAATACTACAGGAATCTAGCACGCAATAAACTTTCAATCATTAACCCCCTGCTTATTTACCTCTGAACACATTATCTAAATACCAGGAGACAGTCAGAAAATCGAACCTGTGGTTATTGCGGAGTGCACAGACAAGCACTTACATATACACTCATAGCCCGTGTCTCAAGTGCGTCCAAAACAGGCAAACGTTTTTCACACAGGTAACTACTGTTAAATAAGTTGTGCACCAGTGGTCAATACGAAACATAATATGGGCGTCCAAACACTGGGACAGCCTTTTATTGTAAACAGCACGAAACTTAACCTACATATACAAGGTGTTACAAAAAGGTACGGCCAAACTTTCAGGAAACATTCCTCACACACAAAGAGAGAAAATATGTTATGTGGACATGTGTCCGGAAACGCTTACTTTCCACGTTAGAGCTCATTTCATTACTTCTCTTCAAATCACATTGATCATGGAATGGAAAGACACAGCAACAGATCGTACCAGCGTGACTTCAAACACTTTGTTACAGGAAATGTTCAAAATGTCCTCCGTTAGCGAGGATACATACATCCACCCTCCGTCGCATGGAATCCCTCATGCGTTGATGCAGCCCTGGAGAATGGCGTATTGTATCACAGCCGTTCACAATACCAGCACGAAGAGTCTACATTTGGTACCGGGGTTGCGTAGACAAGAGTTTTCAAATGCCCCCATAAATGAAAGTCAAGAGTGTTGAGGTGAGGAGAGCGTGGAGGCCATGGAATTGTTCCACCTCTACCAATCCATCGGTCACCGAATCTGTTGTTGAGAAGCGTACGAACACTTCGACTGAAATGTGCAGGAGCTCCATCGTGCATGAACCACATGTTGTGTCGTACTTGTAAAGGCACATGTTCTAGCAGCACAGGTAGAGTATCCCGTGTGAAATCATGGCGGTGAATCGAGGAAGTACAGTACATAATGACGAAATTAAAATGAGCACTGACATGGAAATTAAGCGTTTCCGAACACATGTCCACATAACATCTTTTCTTTGTTTGTGTGTGAGGAATGTTTCCTGAAAGTTTGGCCGTACCCTTTTGTAACACCCTGTATATACAGCAGGGCATTAAGAACCTGAATAATTCTCACCGTTTGATTATCTAGCGTATGCGGTTGCAAGCTGACACATTATGCATGGGGGCTTAATTATTTTAATGAAAATATTTTTTTAGTTGCTGTATGTCCGGTTACGAAGTCTCGTAACCGGTTGGCCCTGAGTAGTATTAGTACGCAATCTGACTGCATAGAATAACAATTAAGAATGAAGGGAAATTCCCGTTAACACAATTGATTAATTAAGCCCCCAGAAACTATAAAAGCTACGAAACAACAAAGCACAAATGTAACTGTTCTGTTTGTGGAAGTGTGATTCAATGTACACGTATCTGGCTCGGTTCTTCCTCAATACGACAAGATATTTTAAACACCATTTACAATGAAGTAATTAAAAAAAAACAGAAATACTATAATTGCACATAGAAACCAGAATTACAGTCTAATACATGAACACAAGCCAGATGCTTTGTTGACTGAACCTGTGAGCCATTGTTATTTAGGAAATTTGAAATAAAAAATTTTTGTTACCTTCATATATATTGACGAAAAATACACTGTGATCATTACAGCATTCCCAATCGAACAGAATCTGCTATCTCGCCCAACAGAACAACTGCACACGACATGCGCTCAACTAGTACTCCTATCGACATCCTCTCAACAAGCACTGCCCACGGCAACCTCTGAACTACTACTGCCCAGTGGAGGCGGCGGAATCATACTCTTTGGCGCAATCTCTGGCGCTGTGACTCAGTGTAGCCACCTTTCATATGCCCCTTCTCCACGGGCTAGAATTTGATGGTATTTTTGCCAGCATTGGTGGTGAAAATACCACCAATTTGTCCAAAAAAATACAGACAAAAATAAAAGATAATATTAATAAGTAAATATCACATAACTAAATAAATTTTGGCTTTGCACTGACCAATCAATAACCTAATATATAAAATACAGTAATGAATACAAATGCTTGCATACATGTGATTTTACATAATAGTTTACACAAGTATCATTCAATCAATGGCACCAGCAATGACGAATAGGTGTTGGTAAGAGTCTCATAACATTTCATAAACAGTAAATACACAAAAACTCTGTTTATACAAATATTCACATAAAATCTTTTCAATAGTTCAATAAACAAGTAGCACTCCTCAGAGTAGTTGACAGTTCCATCAGTAGCACCCACAAATGGTCAACAGGTGCAAATAGCAGTCTCATAATATTTCATCAGCAGTATTTAAACAGCTCCAACAGTGGCACCAAGAAATGACGAGCAGGCGCAGACACCAACAAGTGACATTATCACAGTCGCAGCAGTTCCATCAGTGGCACCCAGCAATGTTGAACAGGTGCAGACACCAACAAATGACATCATTTCAGTAGAAGCAGTTCCATCAGTGGCACCCAGCAATGTTAAACAGGTGCAGACACCAACAAGTGACATTATTTCAGTAGAAGCAGTTCCATCAGTGGCACCCAGCAATGTTGAACAGGTGCAGACAGCAACAGTCCATAATATTCACTATCACTAATCAGACAGTTCATCAGAGTTTATCAGCAGAAATTAAACATTTCCAAGTGGCACCCATCATGTTGAACAAGTGCAGGTAACAGTCCATAATATTCACTATCAGTAATCAGACAGTTCATCAGAGTTTACCAGCAGAAATTAAACATTTCCAAGTGGCACCCATCAATGATGATAGGTGCAAGTACGAACAACAGTTTGAATGCACACACAATTGCTTTTACAAAATTATTATCAATGCTCTTACACTAAACATACAAATTATAATGAACACACAAATGATATCAGACAATTGTCATATTAACTATTACAAATACACAAATATCAGTAAACCTATAATATTTATGGGTGTCAGTGCAAGCCACAACAAACAAATAAAATAATATTTAGGAGGTAGGTCGGTACAAATTATTTGGGATTAGGAAAGGAAAACACACAAAACACACTCACTCATCTTTCTAGTTGAATAGTGTTAACTGTGTAAATGCAATTCTGTCAAAAATTTGATGTTCATCATGTGTATCAAGTAGTAGTGGCAGCAGTGTATAACAGTCAATAATAGTTAGTCAACGTCATAGTCATCATGTCAAGACCAATGTTTGCCAAGCCAAATCAAATATACGGTTGCTGAACAACTGTCAGTGTGCCAAGATATGCAATTACTTCCTCTCTCCAAAAAAAAGTATATACTGCTTATTGATTTAACAAAGTGTGTGTGTAGACAATCTTCCTTCCACTTGAGTGTTCTAGTCTGCCATCTTCATCGTCCTTGTTCCATATAAACCAACAAAAAATATATGCTCCTCATGTACTTTACCTCTTATCCACCAAAACTCCAATAATCATCAGCATCACATAATCTTAATACTTCAATAATACCTGTTACGTCGATACATATAAACCTTATCATCAAAATCATTTACCTTACTTATTGTCCACCAAAACTCCATTAATCATCAACTTCACACAATCTCAATACCTCAATAATACCTCTTCAATACGTCGATACATATAAACCTTATCGCCAATATCATTTCACTTCCATAACAACTCTTTCTTCTAGTCAGTCTCCTCGAACAAGTACAGATAAAATCCTAATGCAAACTTCAATTCATCATCCCATACAATCCGAAGACACAATGTCCACGCACAACCTCTGTGTAACCCATCTGACCCAAATCTTCTACTCATTATGAATTATAAAATACATTTTGGTTACCTTGTCCATCATGAGATAAAAGAAATGCATACATGACCTCTAACAGCCAGTAGTTTGAATAACTTTCAGTAAGTAAGTACGAGTGAGGAGTGTGAATGATCGTAATATTTCACAGTGTGTACACCATTTCAAGAATCATGGAAAAACAGAAGCAAACATGTGGAGTATTTCTTGTGTCAAGTGTCACTTGCTATTTCAATTGCTCACGAGGAATGCAGTGTAATAACTGACAATGGTCTAAACCTAGTGTTGGTATGACATGTCGTTAGCTTCCTTCCTATTAGCATAAATTTATACAGCTTCCATAAAACCTCCAGCTCATGTGACTTCAACGAAGTTTCTTGTACCAATGTCGTTCGTAGAATTACAGCAGTTCATTTTCTTATCTTAAAATATAAGGCACTGAGCGTAAGCAAACATGCAATAGCGAGTAAATATACCAGTAGAGATCAGAATGTTAACAAGTGGATGTAGCACAATCCCTGTAACGAGGCTCTGCCAAGCGAACAATCTACAATTAATACCATAGTGTGACCTAAACTCCACGTTCGTACACCGTATATCAGCAATTCTATATACCAAATTAAAGAGCAGTTATGACAACAAAACAGAAATGTGTAAATATGCCATCCATACGCAAAGCAGCAAATATGTATCTTACAAAATAAACAGGTCATTAGCATCATATCAGCATAAGTAAATAAATGTTCATATGTAAACTTAATAAGTAAACATGAAGGCGCAAGCAGATACATCACAAAGTATAACTTACATACATAACCATATCAGCACAACTAATCAGGTGACAATTATAATTTAAATAAATAAGCACAGCAGTCACATAATTAAAAAAATGTGACATCATTGAAAAAGCAGTTCAGCCAAGCGATGCATAATATACATAAGTAACAACCCTGTTCATTAATCAAACATTGTCAAAATCAGTTAACACAAAGTATAAATCACGTAATCGCGAGCAGAAAATAACGTATAAAGAACGTACCTAAGTGGAAATATGTTACCTTAAAAATAAACTCAATTAATAGTTACCCTTTTAGTTTATTACTTTCTTCTTCGAAATTACATTCTTTCTGAAATTTTCTCGATAGCAAGTCCTGAAGTTCTTAAATATTTTATACAACTGTATCCTGAAAGAGAACTGAACGTTAATAATATAATTTATCAAGTCACTAAAGCTTAATACTGAATTTATTCGGAGAAATTAGACTGTGTATTTGTTTACGGCTGTCAGTGAATTCGCACTGACCGCTCGATCAGCTGTAGGTATGCGTGACGTATGAAGTAATTGTTTGCGGTCAACGACAGCCTTGTGCGGCGCGCAGACTTGACTGTTGCTTTGAGTATGTGCCGCCGCCAGAACACGGCGCGGTATCCTCCTATTCTCTGCGTGTTTACGTATAACTGTCAGTTTCTCAAAGATATGTCTTCCACAAAAATTTTAACGTTCGATATATGATGTATTCCCTTAGAGCGCCAAGATTTAAGAGTTTCTACTTCGACTGTATCATGAATAATTTTGCGAACTCTATATGGACCGTTATAAAGCAGAAAATATTTGCGACAAAGCCTTTTCCTTTGTGAGACAAACGGTGAGACTTAATTAACACCTTTTGACCAACTGACAAGGTTTTTAAACGACCAGAACGTTTAGCTGATTTCTCTCTTCTAGCAGCCGCAGATGCAATATTTTGTAGAGCCAGGTTGACAACTTCAGAATGCCGCAGTTTCCGTGAAGGCGGAAAAGGAACGATTTCAGAAATGCGATTTGTCGGTGCTTTGTTGTTTAATATCAATATAGGCGGTAAAGAAGTTGAATCATTAGGGAGTTCATTCAGAATGTTTTGAACAATATGAAGATACTGATCCCACGTTCTGTGATTCTGATGACAATAAAGTCAACACAATTTATTGATTTCCTTCATCCATTTCTCTGAAGCGTTAGATTGCGGGTGAAAAAGTGAAATGAAAATTGGTTTAATCTTATGACACCATAGAGTATGACGCCAAATTTTAGAGCGAAACTGTGATCCATTATCTGATATAACCTTATCAACATGACCCACTTCTTTAAGAAAATGTTTGATTGAAGCAATAGATACTGAACGAGCTGTTGCTTTGCGTAAATATGTAAAACACATATATTTTGATGTCAGTTCCACTGCTACCAAAATGTACGCAAAACCATTAGTAGAACGAACCAATGGACCGAAAAAATCGACTGCAGCCATCTCCTTTAATTTCGTTGGAATGATAGAAACAACAGTGCTCTGTGAGAAATAGTTGGCGGCTTAGCCTTTTGACATAATTTGCATTTAGAAAGAACAGATCGAATACGTTTACCCATATTACTGAAGTAGCAATTTTCTCGTAATTTATGAAAGTCTTTTCTGGGACCAAAGTGTGCATAACTGAAATGTGTATACCAAATCAATTTATTAACCCACTCATCAGGAATGCAAACTAACCAAACAGAGTTGTCGACCGATTTTCGTTTAAAAAGAATATCATTGCAAACTAAATAATACTGTCTAATCGCTACGCTTTCCTTTCTCCTCCACCTCTCTTTAATGTCCTTCCAGACTGGATCCTTATTTTGCTCCTTAGCGATGTCCTGGAGCGATGACGAAATAAAATTTTCAAACGCAACACCTTGAATATACATCAAACGATAATTGTTTTCTTTGCAGTCCTCTTCAGCACTTTGTTTCAAACCCATAGGTGCACGTGATAACGCATCAGCAATAATATCTGAAGAACCCTGTATGTAAACAATACTAAAATCAAATTCCTGTAGATTCAGCGCCCATAGTGACAATCTTCCATGTGTTAATTTTGTTGACATAAGAAATTCCAGAGCTCGATGATCGGTGTAACCTTCAATACGTCTGCCATACAAAAATATGCGAAATTTTGTGAAAGCCCAAACAACAGCCAAGGCTTCAAGTTCCGTAATCGAATAATTCTTTTCTGATTTAGAGAGAACACGACTTCCAAATGCAATAATTTTCTGTACTACACGCCGTTATCTTCTATCTCTTGAAATAAGTGTGCACCTAGGCCTTTGTATGATGAGTCCGTCGCCAAACAAAAATCTTTAGATAAATCCGGATGTGAAAGAAGTGGAGCGGCAACTAAAGCATCACGAAGTTGTTCAAACTCTGATTGAGCTTCCTCATCCCAACACCAATTAGAATTCTTTCCAGATAGTTCACATAAACGATTTGTGGCCAAATTGTCCAATCTAACAAAGCGTCTAAGAAAATTACAGATACCAAGGAAACTACGAACATCACGTTTTGTAGTAGGAACAGCATAATTGCGAATAGCGTCTAGTTTCTCTGGATCAGGAAGAACACCTTCTGTAGAAATAATATGACCTAGAAATTTCATCTGAGAGCGACCAAATTAAAATTTTTCCAAGTGCACTGTAATGCCAACTCTTGCAAAAACACGTAATAATGAATCCAAAATTTTGTTATGCTCACTCCAAGAACGTTTAGCAATAAGAATATCGTCAACATATGAAGTAATACTGTCACGAAGAAAAACAGGTAAAGTTTCGTTTAAACCACGAATGAATGCTGCTGAAGATACAGTAAGTCCAAACGGTAATTTCCGAAAGTGATAACAGTTACCAAAGGCTAAAAAGGCAGTGTATTTTCTACAATCAGAGTGAACTTCTATTTGCCAAAAACTTGCGCGCATTCAATTGTGGATAAAACTTTAATTTCATGGAAATGTTGAAATTCATCTAAATTTTGTGGACGGTCAGTTTCAGGAATGATGATATTATTTATCTGTCTGGAATCCATCCTTTTTAAGAACGACGTGTAATGGGCTGGTATAAGGACTGACTGCTGGCTCAATAATGCCTTGATCTAACATGTATTGAAGTTCACTCTTAACCTTGTCTCTGTAAGCCAAAGAAACAGCGTACGTTTTCCCCCGAAATGGTGTGTGTTCTTTTACTTTAAATAAATATTATAAGCCTTGTATAGTTCCTGTGTGATGACTAAATACTGTAGCATGTGAAGTCAAAATTTGGTGCAAATTCTTCTCTTGCAACATCATCTGGCACCTCAGATTTGTTAATCTTTTCATTAATTATTTCTTCACTATTAATTATATCATCCACCGCGTCTCTGTATCTATTGTCGTTGTCATGAATGAACACATTGTCGTCATAATGCTCAGCGTAAACATCAGAAGTTAGAAACATTAAACATTTTGTGTCTGATTCAGATTTCGTTAAACACTCAAAAAATTTCAAACATTTCGGCATTCCGGCAACAGTGAAGTTCACACTTCCTTCCTTAAAGTTTAAAATTACCTTATGTGTGTTAAGAAACTCCATACCGAATATAGTTTGTGTACTGAGTAATGGAACAATAATAAAATTAGCAGAAAATTCATATCCTTGACAAATGAAATTTAAGTTGGTCTGTTGTTTGACTTCCACACTTTTTCCAGAAATAGCTCCTCGAATTGTAGTTTTAGAAACAGGTAACACAGGACAAGCAATAGTTCTTACACATATACGAAAAACTGATTCACTAATAACATTCAATGGGCACCCGAAATCTAAAACCGCAGTGAACTTATTCTTACTCACACATACTTCAATAACAGGATGTAAAAATGCGTCTACATTATTTTCCTTTTCGTCTAGGAATATGTCTCCCATGTCTTCCAGGCGTACGTAGTGTAAAGTCGTAGTGTCATTACTTTCTGAACCGTCTATATTGCTGCCATAAGCCGAAGCTACAAGTCATTGTCGACTGTTTGCGTCACGTCTTTGATTATTCGCGTCATTTCGCGGATCAGTTTCTACGATTTGCACTTGTCTCTCTGAAGTTCTGTCACGTGGAGGATGCCAGTTAGGTCCCTCCTGTCTGTTAGATGTAAATTCTTGGTTGTGTCTGTTATTAAAATTTTTGTTTTCCTGTCTATCTGCATGACTACTTCTTGTGTAATTTCGGCTGTCACTTCTGAAATTACTGTTAGATCTACTACCCCGGTTACTTCTGTAGTAAGAATTTCTATTATTGTATGAATAATTTCTGTCTTGATGATGCCGATTACTGTTTCCCTATGATTGGTCATTTCGGTAGGAATTTCCGTTATTATAATTGTCTGTGTTATTTCTGTTAGAACGTCTGTTATTGTCATAAGGCTGGTATCTATTGTCATGTCTGTTTCGTCTGTCATTCTCAAAATTACCCATATAACGTCCGTTCCGATCATTATCCCTTCTCTCTGAAAATCTATTGTGATTACCGTTACTGAACAAATTACAAGAAGTTCCGTCATCGTTGTCATACTCAAGTTCTTGTAGCAAAGTCTTAAAATTTTCAATGTCGTCTTTTCATCTTCCGGCCAAAGAAATTTGTCTTATCTATTGTGGCAGCTTAGTTAAACAAATGCGAATTATGTCAGTCGGGCTATAAGGGTTGGAAAGGAATTGATTCTTTCGAATCATGTCTTCAAAGTATTCTGCCGGCGTGCGGAACTCAGACTGTTTAAAATTACGCTTCATAATAAGACTATGTTTGACTCTGTCATGGGTGTTTTCGTACCAATATGCCGATAGAAGTGCATGATAAAAATAATTTAAATTATTACAATCTCTAATAAGTGCGAGTATCCGCGAAACCAGTTCGTTTTCTAAATATCCACACATAAATTCCAGTTTGTGACTTAGTGGCCAATTTGGTGGAAGTGCGTACATAAATTGATCTAACCATGAACATGGATGTATGTCATTCTTAGAATTACGAAAGATCTTAAATTTCCGAACAATTAAAAAGTGTTTATAGTCAAAGTTTTCGCCTCGTGGCGACAAAGACCTATTGCGTCTGTCCCAGTCCGATTGTCGATTATTGTCAAGTTCGCGCGCCTGGCGCTCTCTTGTTGCATCTCGTAAATGAAATAAATTATTTTCTGCAAAACCCGCTGCTATGTGTGATTCTAAATTTCTTTTACTGTCTTTTCTTACTATTTCGCTTTCAATTTGTTTGACTTGCTTTCGCAATGCCTCAAATTCCCTTTTAAAGCGTTCATTAAATTTTCCCTGATTTTCAACACGTTTATTTATATTCCGGTACTCTTCTGTTTCTGCAAATGGCAATGGAGCTGTATCATCTGAATCTCTGTCCCCATTTAAACTAAGACATCTACATCTACATCTACAGCTATACTCCGCGAGCCACCTTACGGTGTGTGGCGGAGGGTACTTATTGTACCACTATCTGATCCCCCCTTCCCTGTTCCATTCACGAATTGTGCGTGGGAAGAACGACTGCTTGTAAGTCTCCGTATTTTCTCTAATTTCTCGGATCTTTTCGTTGTGGTCATTACGCGAGATATACGTGGGCGGTAGTAATATGTTGCCCATCTCTTCCCGGAATGTGCTCTCTCGTAATTTCGATAATAAACCTCTCCGTATTGCGTAACGCCTTTCTTGAAGTGTCCGCCACTGGAGCTTGTTCAGCATCTCCGTAACGCTCTCGCGCTGACTAAATGTCTCCATGACGAATCGCGCTGCTTTTCGCTGGATCATGTCTATCTCTTCTTTTAATCCAACCTGGTAAGGGTCCCATACTGATGAGCAATACTCAAGAATCGGACGAACAAGCGTTTTGTAAGCTACTTCTTTCGTCGATGAGTCACATTTTCTTAGAATTCTTCCTATGAATCTCAACCTGGCGCCTGCTTTTCCCACTATTTGTTTTATGTGATCATTCCACTTCAGATCGCTCCGGATAGTAACTCCTAAGTATTTTACGGTCGTTACCGCTTCCAATGATTTACCACCTATGGCATAATCGTACTGGAATGGATTTCTGCCCCTATGTATGCGCATTATATTACATTTATCTACGTTTAGGAAAAGCTGCCAGCTGTCGCACCATGCATTAATCCTCTGCAGGTCCTCCTGGAGTACGTACGAGTCTTCTGATGTTGCTACTTTCTTGTAGACAACCGTGTCATCTGCAAATAGCCTCACGGAGCTACCGATGTTGTCAACTAAGTCATTTATGTATATTGTAAACAATAAAGGTCCTATCACGCTTCCCTGCGGTACTCCCGAAATTACCTCTACATCTGCAGATTTTGAACCGTTAAGAATGACATGTTGTGTTCTTTCTTCTAGGAAATCCTGAATCCAATCACAAACCTGGTCCGATATTCCGTAAGCTCGTATTTTTTTCACTAAACGTAAGTGCGGAACCGTATCAAATGCCTTCCTGAAGTCCAGGAATACGGCATCAATCTGCTCGCCAGTGTCTACGGCACTGTGAATTTCTTGGGCAAATAGGGCGAGCTGAGTTTCACATGATCTCTGTTTGCGGAATCCATGTTGGTTATGATGAAGGAGATTTGTATTATCTAAGAACGTCATAATACGAGAACACAAAACATGTTCCATTATTCTACAACAGATTGACGTAAGCGAAATAGGCCTATAATTATTCGCATCTGATTTATGACCCTTCTTGAAAATGGGAACGACCTGCGCTTTCTTCCAGTCGCTAGGTACTTTACGTTCTTCCAGCGATCTACGATAAATTGCTGATAGAAAGGGGGCAAGTTCTTTAGTATAATCACTGTAGAATCTTAAGGGTATCTCGTCTGGTCCGGATGCTTTTCCGCTACTAAGTGATAGCAGTTGTTTTTCAATTCCGATATCGTTTATTTCAATATTTTCCATTTTGGCGTCCGTGCGACGGCTGAAGTCAGGGACCGTGTTACGATTTTCCGCAGTGAAACAGTTTCGGAACACTGAATTCAGTATTTCTGCCTTTCTTCGGTCGTCCTCTGTTTCGGTGCCATCGTGGTCAACGGGTGACTGAATAGGGGATTTAGATCCGCTTACCGATTTTACATATGACCAAAACTTTTTAGGGTTCTTGTTTAGATTGTTTGCCAATGTTTTATGCAGACTTGTCAATTTATCTGAAATTTCCTCAACTCTTTCCGATAAGTCACCTATTTGTTCTTTCTGTTTATTTACGTCTTCCGTAAGTGTCGCGACTCTGGTTTCAGTATTGACACATTTAACAGTTAACATTTAACAGTTAACTATTCATACTGTTGTGTTAGGTTATTTATTCTATCATTTGGTACGGATTCCTCGATTCTTTCAAATATTTCTTCCTTATCGTGTGCACGTTGTAAATTTAACTCTGAAAATTTTTGTACTATCGCGCGATCTCTTTCTTCCTGTTCTCTATCCTGTTCCTTTTGTCTAATTTCTATTGAAATTAATCTATTATTGTGAGCATTCAAAATCGGTTGTACTTCTTCTCTAATTTCTTTCTTTAACTCATCTTTCATGTTTTTGAAACATGTCCCTATTCGTGAGCCTAACCGTGTTTCCATTGTTTCCGTCTCTGTTTTAATTGTTCCTATTTGTGAGTCTAAAAGTATTGCCAATGTTCCCATATCAGTTTCTAACCGTGTTGCCACTGTTTTAATTCAGATCCTAACTGTGATCCCAGTGAGTCTAACCGTGTTACCATTGTTCCCATACCAGTTGTAATTGTTCCTATTTGTGATCCCAAATTTAATATTGCACCCATCAACTGCTCCATTTTAACTGGTTCAAAATTCTTTTCGCCCCTAACATTTCCTGTAAAACTAACTTCCTTCGTCATAGCTGTAAAGCTATCTGTGTTCGATACTATTTCAGAATCTTCTGTCGTTAATCTCATACTCTGAAAATTTTCCGATTGTGAAAAATTTTGAACTGGTTCCGAACTATTTCCCCGGCTTATTAAATTGTTTTCAACTTCATTATTCATCATACTGTTCTCCTGTGTTGGCGAGTTCGCCATATTAACAATTTCCTCATTCTGACTATCCATCATTTTTGCCTTTTTCATCGATTGCGTAATCATTTACAGAACATACAAAATTCGTCACTATACGAAAATTACACGCAATATAACACTTTATCACCAACAATACCATTCACACGAAATGATTCCCAACAAACACGATTAACGAGCAATTGAAATCTTCATAATTGCACAAAATTGTCAAACTCGTATACAAGACATCAAAAATCAAATTCTGCAAAAATACCATTAGAAGAATGACAAGACAACTACAAATGTTCAATTACCAAATCTACACATGCAATATAGACTACAATTACTAAACTACAAATTACTACAACAATCCTACTGTCTGCTATTTTTACTATCAAAAGAATTCCAAGGGACGATCCTGCCAGGGTCGCCAAGTGCATGGGGGCTTAATTATTTTAATGAAAATATTTTTTTAGTTGCTGTATGTCCAGTTACAAAGTCTCGTAACTGGTTGGCCCTGAGTAGTATTGGTTCGCAATCTGACTGCATAGAATAACAATTAAGAATGAAGGGAAATTTCCGTTAACACAATTGATTAATTAAGTCCCCAGCAACTATAAAAGCTACGAAACAACAAAGCACAAATGTAACTGTTCTGTGTGTGGAAGTGTGATTCAACATACACGTATCTGGCTCGGTTCTTCCTCAATACGACAAGATATTTTAAACACCATTTACAATGAAGTAATTAAGAAAACAGAAATACCATAATTGCACATAGAAACCAGAATTACAGTCTAATACATGAACACAAGCCAGATGCTTTGTTGACTGAACCATTGTTATTTAGGAAATTTGAAATAAAAAAAATTTTGTTACCTTCATATATATTGACGAAAAATACACTGTGATCATTACAACATTCCCAATCGAACAGCATCTGCTATCTCGCCCAACAGAACAACTGCACACGACATGCGCTCAACTAGTACTCCTATCGACAAGCACTGCCCACGGCAACCTCTGAACTACTACTGCCCAGTGGAGGCGGCGGAATCATACTCTTTGGCGCAATCTCTGGCGCTGTGACTCAGTGTAGCCACCTTTCAATTCCAAAGCCACTTTCGCAGGTTCACATGGTTAAGCAGCGTAGACGAGACCTTCGCCCTCTCACTATACGCAGTACTTACTCGTTGACAGCACTCACGTCTCTGTCCCCAGCCCCAGTGCCCACATGACAGAAAGAGGCACACAACCGACAACGAGTCTGTACACCGGAGCGCCAACCAACCGACCTAAAAACCATGCCTGTCCCCACAGTGACGTGCGCTTAAGTAGCCGAATAGCGACCAACGAGGAAAAGCGAGGCCACGCCATGCAGAGTCGATCGCAGAGATCTTAAATGAATACACAGAAGCGACTGGCGCCAACGGCGCCACGTAACGATTCAAACAGTCACCTTATATCAGCTAAAATGTATTATTCCGTGGATAGACAGCTGCGGAAGTTTAGTCATTTGCGACGTTTACAGCATCAAACACCGGGAACGAGTATTGACATGTAATGCGGATGAAGAGAATTTGTTGCAAATTCTTGCAGAGGATAGAAAAATAGCCATTAGTCTCTTGATAGTAATATGCCATTAATTCCCTTCCTTTATGAAGAAGATCCTTAAAGAATGAGGAACGAACCAAGTTATGCACTAACATGCATATACGGGCACTGTAAGATACTTCTTTGAAGTATGTCAAAATCATATTACACTTTTACACTCATTACTAATTACTCGTGTTATTTCTACGGCTGGTCCTGGCGGAGGTTCGAGTCCTCCCTCGGGCGTGGGTGTTTGTGTGTGTTTGTCCTTAGGATAATTTAGGTTAAGTAGCGTCTCAGCTTAGGGACTGATGACCTTCGCAGTTAAGTCCCATAAGATTTCACACACATTTGAACATTTTTGTTGTTTCTAGATGACGTTTGAAGAACATCATAAATCAGTATATTACGCGTATTAGTACAAATAGAGCTGCTCTAAAAAGAAAAACGCCATTGTTCTTTATCTATTACATCACACAGAGCATTTATGTGGATTTCAGAAAACTTGATCAGCTGTTTAAAAAGTGGAAAATTTAAAAACTATCGAAAAATTCCATAGTTTTTTGGAGATGTATTCTACATATCAACCCTTCGTCTTATGATACGTCGACTGTGAACTTCGCAGTTATCTCCAAGGCATCTTGGTGATTGATTTCCATATTTTCAAGTGTGCCTAATTATACACCGATATACCAAAATCACGCGATTCAAATTATTTTACTTATTTACTTTTTATTGGCATTTTTCTTTTACAATGTATCCATTACATTGCAGTGCACCAGCATCTAAGCCACAGTATGATTATATACATACAAAAGTTCTACTTCAAAGGATATCTTCCTGTTACTGAATACGCGACAGAGTCCAACATCCGTAAAATAGCCACAGCTATTTTGCTCCTCGTTAATGGTATGTATGGTTCAAATGGCTCTGAGCACTATGGGACTTATCATCTGAGGTCGTCAGTCCCCTCGTACTTAGAACTACTTAAACCTAACTAACCTAAGGACATCACGCACATCCATGCCCGAGGTAGGATTCGAACCTGCGACCGTTGTGGTCGCGCGGTTCCAGACAAGCGCCTAGAACCGCTTCGTTCACAGTAAGGAGACTTTGATACTCTGTATTGAGCTGCGTAGGATGTGTGCCCCAGGTGCATTATAATTAAAGAGCTGATCAGTCTCCTGGACCTATAAAAAGTTTCAACCAGATATGTTTTGGTACTGATGCCTCCATTATAGCATAATGTCCATCCTTTTTTGTTTATCATACAAGGCAATGATGAAGCCATCATTGATTAAAGCATTACTTGTTATTGTCCATGAAGTCTGTGTAAGAAGTGCTATCCCTAATTCCTTACTTTGTCAACTGGTCTACAGTTTCAGTGCGCATATGCCTTCGTGAGCCTTAATCGATACTAAGTTAATGGTACTGCAGCTTGCTTTAGCTTACCCGAACAGCAGCAAAACATATGTAATTGTTCGTTCGTCGACTCCTGTTCTGATGTTCTAGATTTTGGAAAATACTTTGAAAAAATTAAAATTTTGCCCTCATCTGCTATGTAGGAGACATAAAATTTCAACTGTATGAATATTAGTTTCCATAGGAGGTAGAATCTCATCTGGCAGCCAGTAGTAAGATATAAAATGCGAGACCTATACTGTCTAGTTTTGGAGACGTCTAAATAAATCTCTAACTATTTCGGTCAGTTTATCTCGGGAGATCGAATGATACTCGTATTTAGTTCACCACGGACCTTGCCGTGGAAGGGTAGATCAGTTTGGATTCCGTAGAAATATTGAAACACTCGAGGCAATACTGACGCTACGACGTATCTTAGAAGATAGATTAAGGAGAGGCAAACCTACGTTTCTAGCATTTGTAGACTTAACGAAAGCTTTTGACAATGTTGACTGGAATTCTCTCTTTCAAATTCTGAAGGTGACAGGGGTAAAATACAGGGAGCGAAAGCCTATTTACAATTTGTGCAGAAACCAGATAGCAGTTATAAGAGTCCAGGTGCATGAAAGGGAAGCAGTGGTTTGGAAGGGAGTGAGACAGGGTTGTAGCCTATCCCCCATGTTTGTATATCGAGCAAGCGGTAATGGAAACAAAAGAAAAATTCGGAGTAGGAATTTAAATCCATGGAGAAGAAATAAAAACTTTGAGGTTCGCCGATGACATTGTAATTCTATCACAGACAGCAAAGGACCTGGAAGAGCAGCTGAACGGAATGGACAGTGTCTTGAAGGGAGGATATAAGATGAACATCAACAAAAACAAAACGAGGATAATGGAATGTAGTCGAATTAAATCAGGTGATGCTGAGGGAATTAGATTAGGAAATGAGACACTTAAAGTAGTAGATGAATTATGCTATTTGGGGAGCAAAATAACTTATGATGGTCGAAGTAGAGAGGATATAAAACGCAGACAGGCGATGGCAAGGAAAGCATTTCTGAAGAACAGAAATTTTTTTAACATCGAGGATAGATTTAAACGCCAGGAAGTCGTTTCTGAAAGTATTTGTATGGAGTGTAGCCATGTATGGAAGTTAAACATGGACGATACATATTTTAGACATGAAGAGAATAAAAGCTTTCGAAGTGTGGTGCTACAGAAGAATGCTGAAGATTAGATGGGTAGAACACATAACTAATGAGTAGGTATTGAATAGAATTGGGAAGAAGAGAAGATTGTGGCACAACTTGAGTAGAAGTATTGATCGGTTGGTAGTACACGTTCTGAGGCATCAAGGGATCACCAATTTAGTATTGGAGGGCAGCGTGGAGAGTAAAAATCGCAGATACAGACCAAGAAATGAATACACAAAGCAGATTCAGAAGGTTATAGGTTGCAGTAGGTACTGCGAGATGAAGAAGCTTGCACAGGATAGAGTAGCATGGAGAGCTGCATCAAACCAGTTTCTGGACTGAAGACCACAACAACAACAACAACATAGGTAATTATAATAACGTTACATCAAACTTTGTATAATAAATGCATTAATTTTGTTCTGATGGATTTTTCAGAAAAGGCACATTTGAACTCACCTTACTGCAAAAATGTTAGTTTTTTACGATCAAAACCATATAATGTAAATAAGCACGAAAACTTAAGTGTGTGTACATACGACATTTGTTAACAACTGTGCCAAATTTAGTTACTTTGTCTTGAGAACTTTGGAATTCATAAGGTTTTTTTCAAAGTATTGTAATTTCGCCTACGTCCGGTCTTAGCATAATGCCCACAGGGCTACAGTGCAACAGTAAGCACCAAAATTAATCATCAGTACAAAACAAATTACACAATGCCAGCATAAATAAAACCCTTGTATTACGAACAGGGCTCAAACCCGATAATGTAAGTTAGCGATGTTGGAACAAATAAACTCTGAAACTTAAATCGGGATTAACGCAAACCTAAAACACACAATATAAATTAAGATACAGCACAGTGGGTAGTTCTGAATATCTGTTCATACAGTCTGCACACTAAGGTACTCACCAAACAAGTCCAACATGTTCTAATAACTACGTCTCAATAATCCCACTCTGATAGAAAATCCTGCAGCCACAGATAGCAGACACTAGAAGCATTAAAACCAGTTACATAACTTGAACTCATGCATGTAGAAAGTGGTTCAAGGACGGTGAAACCAAGAGTAGGTGACAAGACGTTGGACGTCCACACGTCATTACCTAAGATGGATGTAGGAGGCTTGTCTGCTTTATGAAGTAGGATAGGCGGCGATCTGTGGTAGATCTGGTGGTAGAGTACAGTGCTCGTTCAGGCCCAAATGATTTGGAGCACACCGTTCAGCCGACAGTGGTAAACGTGGTGCTCTGTAGCAGGCGACCCTACGTGTTCCCGTGGTGACCCAACGACATCGTCAGTTGCGATTGCAGGGGGCATGGGATCGTCAAGGCTAGACCGTGAATCAATGGAAACATGTCACCTGTTCGGATGACTCGCATTTCTTCTTGCACCAGGTGTGGATATGGTATCATTCAAGCGAACGACTGCCGGAAACGTGCTTCGCGCCACAGATGCACCTGCTGGGGGTAGTATTATGCTATGGCGGACACTCATCTATCCAGGTAATCGAAGGCACCGTGACAGCCACGTAATGCGTGAACGTTATTTCACCTCGTTTGCTTACCTTCAGGTCTGATGTTTGACCGACGGCGATGGCAGGATAGTTCTCCGCGTCGAAACACAACAATCGTGCTTTGACGAGCATAGTAGCGACATCTTGATATGTTCCTCTTAACTGAATCCTATGGACACATCTTGGACACTATCGGGCATCTGCTCCATGCCCACAAATCACCGACCCGTAATTTGCCGAAATCGTGTGATCTGTACGTAGAAATCAGGTGACACACACCCCTGGAAAATTAATACGGACTTTCGAATCTATGCCATCCTGAGTTGTTGCTGTATTAAGTTCCAAAAGCGGACCTACTTAGGAACTGGTCATAAAGTCTTGGGTAACCGGCGTAAATTGACGTAAATTAAGATATATGTTGTGAATGGAAAGTATTTTCACTTGTATTCAATGGTTTTATTTCACACAAGTCTTGTTCTTTCACATGTGTGGCTATGTGTCTTATTTTGGTTATGACTGGCGAACAAATTGTTTTTCTATGTTCATTTTCCAATACTGAGTAAAATTATTTCCATTCTAGCAATTCCGAGGGCCTGAATGTATGCAGAAAATTTGTTTCTGGAAAATAATGATGATTGCACTACCTTATTAGTTGGCGCGTCAGTTTTAACGTAATCGCTTTCGCTGATTTCCCTATAGGATACACGTTGGTTATTTCGTGTAAAAAATATGCGTATTTTTTTATACATTGGAATGGACGTCTAATTAGCTGTGTTCTTGCCTGCGTAAATTCAAGGCAAATCATCGAAGAAGTTCGTACGTGACACAATTAACAGAACAGAGAGACGTCGAAATAAGCCTTATAGTTTGTGCATCAGCTACACCTGCTATAAAAACCTGAGAACTTTTGACACTCTTTACCACCTCTACATCTGTTATATTCTTAAAAATACTGCTTGACTCTCGCACACAATGAAAACTCATCAGAATGAAACAAAGATTCTAGAATTGTAGCTGGTTGTATTTATTATTTAAAGGTCGCCTAACTATAGGAAAGGTGTAGGATATAGAGGATCTCAAAACGTATGTCGTATGCAGAATATGAAACTTTAATTTAATCTGTTTAAGTGATCAATCCACAATTTATAGTGCAATGTTGTAAAAGTGTTGCAAAATCAATAAATCTAAACTCAGTGCGGCTACCGTGCAGTTGGAAGAATCCAGGAAGAGAAATGTGTTGGACTTCCACATCTGGGCAGCTGCAAAAGAAAGATGAATGAGAAAAATATTCAGAACACATAACTGAGCATACATGATGCATAAACAGATGAGTTGAAGACCAGCTACCGAGAAGATGGATTGCAGTATTGCCTGGGTGAAACTTACGTTCTTCAAGTCCAGCACGAGAGGACGCTGACCAGCACCAGATAAGAGCCAGGAAGCAAATCCACCATCTTATAAAATGTTCTCTCCAGAAACCTCACCAATTCCAAGCTCCACGTATAGGGCAGACTGAACGCTGCTTCCTGTCCGATTAAAAAAAATGGCTCTGAGCACTATGGGACTTAACTTCTGAGGTCATCAGTCCCCTAGAACTTAGAACTACTTAAACCTAACTAATCTAAGGACATCACACACACCCATGCCCGAGGCAGGATTCGAACCTGCGACCGTAGTTGTCGCGCAGTTCCAGACCGTAGCGCCTAGAACCGTTCGACCACCCCGGCCGGCTGGGAAACAGGAAAACTGGCTGTTGTCCAGCAGGCGACCATTCCCTCCTACTGAGACACCACGAAAAGCCTTCCCACAACCTTCAGGGACTGTCTAATGCTCCGGACCCACTCCCGGCTACCGAGAAATCGAATACTGGCATCTCTCAGCAAAATTACCAACCTAATTGAATGAAGTACAATGTAATTGTGACAGACCGGAAACAAAATCGCAAAGCAATATGTGACACGTCACAGGTTTCTGCATTCAGCTAGAAATATAAAAATATACCTTCTATGAGTAAATTACTAACACTCTTGTCTGTCCTTTCAATATAAAAATAGTAAGGAGCTTCCGAACCTACGTGGTACTTATTGTTCAGCTGACCACTTGACGCCGTAGGCCTCTCCTGTATTCCGTGTGAAGCGCCATTTGACTGGCGTCCCTGATCTGTGTTGCTGTGATCACCACTACTGACTTGTGTTGCTTACGTAGTAACTCACCTGTTGATGAACGGAACTGCTTAGCTATAAAGCCGTCCGGCTGGTCTCGAGTCGATCCGTCGGCGTTTGAGTATCGCGGGGTGGCTAGATGAAGGCCAGTGAATTGGAGCTGGCGTGTGGGCAGTGAACCTGGCTAGACTGCTTACAGGGAAGCGTGCGCTATGGGGATTGTTGCACGCCGGAGGTAGCTCCGCGGGGGTGGAGCCTTGCAGCGCTGTGCAGTGATGGTTATCCTGGTGGCTGTGCCTTATTTTTGGTTGCACGTTGGCTGAAGGCAGAACTGATCTGAGCCTTTCATTTATCCATTGAAGCCATATTTGTGGAGAATGAAGCCTATCTTCTTAAAACAAATGTTTTACTGTCACGAACTGTGGACCCAGCGTTGTAATTGCCTTCTGTTGCACGTGTACTGCCAGCACGGCTGAGGGATGGCTTGACATTCTATTTTAAAATACTATCTTCAGCTACTTTGCGGCGCGGGATTAGCCGAGCGGTCTCAGGTGCTGCAGTCATGGACTGTGCGGCTGGTCGCGGCGGAGGTTCGAGTCCTCCCTCGGGCATGCGTGTGTGTGTGTTTGTCCTTAGGATAATTTAGGCTAAGTAGTGTATAAGGTTAGGGACTGATGACCTTAGCAGTTAAGTCCCATGAGATTTCACACACGTTTAAACTTTTTTTTGCAGCTACTTTGATTCTTGTTATGTGCAGTGTGGTATGGTTAAGCTTGTATATGCGTTTATCTGCACTGAAATTGATAGAAATCTTGGATTGTTTTAGTATTGCGCACGTGGACTGCAAAGTATAACTATGGTTCCATAATTGGACGGTTGTTCTGCTGGATGTATCTGATAAGTTATTTACTCGTGGGCTCACTACTGGAACTGTGGTAATCTATGAGATATTGAAGTTTGATTTGCCTTGCTTTAAGTATTGTAATTCTTCGTGTAACATACTGCGAAGCATTGCAGGTGTTGGTGACGTAAATGTGTAAAGTAGTTAACATTTTACTTCAAATTATATATTTAAGATTTCTGTAAATTTTTTATTCTGTCTAGTCAGCAGATTAACTGAAACATCCTGGCAGATTAAAACTGTGTGCCGGACCGAGACTCGAACTCTGGACCTTTGCCTTTCGCGGGCAAGTGTTCTACCACTTGCTAGAGCACTTGCCTTCGAAAGGCAAAGGTCCCGATTTCGAGTCTCGGTCCGGTACACAGTTTTAATCTGCTAGGAAGTTTCATATCAGCGCACACTCCGCTGCAGAGTGAAAATCTCATTTTGGAAGCAGATATTGCTTTTCGGAGCTCATTCATGTTAATGAGGTTTCAAGATTAGTAAGCTCCAGGTATTTCTGGCGATACCTCAGATTTTTATCAGTCCCAGGCATAGTGGCCTGGTGCAAGGTTTTGCTAAAGAAAATTTAATATTCATATAGTAGTTCAAATTTGACCTACCCCTCTGTGGATTTAAGGCGAGTTTTCCCTCTTGTACCTCGACTGAAAAGTTCCTGCAGCCTACGTCTGCTTCCCATCCTAGTTCTATGTACTTGCTTGTGCGGGGATACCTTGCTTGCGTTAGTTTTCCAGGCTTGGGTCATTGAGAGGGTCAAGCTACACAGCCCGCACTCCTGCGATCCTCAAGCGACATCTAGACATCGGGCGACACACCTTGTTGTCTGTGGTCGTCCCAGGGGCTCCGTTTGCGTACTATGCCTGTTACAACTATTCCACGCAACTAATGTGCTAAGTTAAGTTTCTCTTCATTGTGATCTGAAACTGGCCTAAAGCTTACAACATTGCATTAATAACTAAAACTTCAGTTTTCATGTTCCGTGAAGTTTCTTACTGTAGCGATTCAAGTTCTTGTATCTGGCCTGTTATTGCATTAATTAATAGTTTTATCCACCTAGTCTTTCCTTGATACCACATTGTTCTGGTTCACATTCCTCTAAGGCAATATTGTTGGACAAATTTTGTTCTTATAAATTGATCTAGTTAAGTTTATTGAAGGGTATAACTTTTTGTTTGTCTAGTCGTACGTCAGGGGCTGGCTACCGGTGGTGAATGATTTTCTTTTTTTTTTTTTTTTTTTTTTTAGAAAAAAAAGAAAGTTTATTGTACTGTTTTCTATCAACTATTAACCAAACCGTGAATCTTGATTTTGTTGATTAATCAGCCACATTACATCGTTTTGAGACTGGTAAAAGAAACTCTGATTTAATTGATGGCTTTATGTAACATTCTTTAATTAATTAAATTTTCCTTTGTTCTGAATGGCTACAAACTGTGAATGCTGTTGAACAATCTTGGAGTGAAACCCTTCTATGTAAGTGTTTTCCTAGAAATTCCTTGGTAGCAGTTGGCCCATTCGAGTTGCGATGGCTGGCTTCTTTGCTATGCTATTCTTTGCTATGCTATGTCTCAGTGTATAGGTTGAGAGTAACATTGCTCGTCAATCAGAACAGCCCTTGGTTACCGTCATGACTGTGCGTAGTTCCTCGTCTACCGCCATAGATTGTACCTATATCTCATACTGTAAAGAGTGGTAGGCACCATCGCCATACGAGGCGCTCTCCAACGTGTTCCACCTCTCGGAAACGTCAGAGAACCGTGTCCGCACGTGATGCTACAAATCTCAGATGCGTATTATTCCGCTCACTTTCGCGAACTGAATTGTGAACTTTAAAAGTTTAATGGCGGGTATATTATAGTGTAGGTAAGATGAGTATTAATCTGACAATACCGTTGGTTACATTGCTAAGCAAAGATCACTGTCTCACTTCAAATCAAGTAAAAAGCACATTCTTCGCACTTAACACAGCCCCCGGTCACAGACAAAGAGTATGCGCTGAAAATTAAATGTTACAAGCGCCGAGTATGAACAGAGAGCGGTTGTACATCAATAGTGTTTACCTTTTAAGTGGATATTTATTAAAATCCACAATGAAATTTTCACTCTGCAGCGGAGCGCGCGGTGATATGAAACTTCCTGGTAGATTAAAACTGCGTGCCGGACCGAGATTCGAAGTCGAGACCTTAGCTTTTCACGGGAAAGTGCTCTACCAATTGAGGTATCCAACTACGACGAAGAAACCCGTCCTCACAGCTGTACTTCGGCAGTTACCTCGTCTTGTAACAACAACAACGACGCTGTACTATTGTACATATAAGTAATTTTTTTCCATCTGATTTTTCGATAAACTAGTGTAATTGATGTTCTGATTTCATTTTTTTTTTTTTGTTTTGTTTCATGTCATTGTGTTAAGAAAACTGTAAACAAGTTTCAATGTGAATATTAATGTTTATGTCAAATGTCAAGCAATATTGTAACAGAATTGAAATGTAACAAATGTTGAGACTGTTGTAAGATGTTTAAAATTGTAATTATGCGTCTGGTCCATACGTAGGCAATGTGTTAGGATATGTAGAATACAAAACCTGGGGTGAATACCCTGTCTGTAAGGGAGCGGTAAAAGGTGAATGGCAGGCGAGCGCGGGAAAATGCACGCGGGCACTGCACGGCACAACGGGCTCAGCAGTAGTAGTGTGAGTTTGGCACTGGTCTGAGCAACACCTTCTGGAGCGAGGAGGCTCTCCTGGAAGACGTAGTTTCACTGAGCCTCGGGTATGCTGTTCCAACGCCCTCACAGCATGGCAAAATTCCAAAGGCACTAAATGGAAAAGTATTGCGACGCTAAGAAGAAGTAAAGTGCCGATACGTCAAGAGCCATAGCTGTGGTTGTATGTGTGCTCTGTGCTTCGCCATCTCGCCGCCCGCCAACCGCCGCATCGATAGAAGCAGGTTGAAACTTTTAGTACTGTATTCGTATGGACCATAGAGTGAACTGTTCAATAATAACCTAAATTTTACCAGAACTTTCCCCTCATTTAATTATCCTCACAACTAACCTAGACAGGGTCCTTTCCAAATGTTGTGCAATCCGAGTGTCCCGAAATGAAAAATTAAATTTTTTGTTAATAATAATTACTTGCAGACCTAATTATGTTAGAATGGTGTTTAAAGAACTGTTTTGTTAATGAACCAGTAAATGAATAATGAAGGTCTAACGAAGTTGAAAGATAACTTTAGTATTGATATAGTAATGAAGTTTAATTATTTCGAGACAGATATAAAGGTATTTAAATGAGAAGTAAATAAGATAAAAAGAGTAGTAACTCATATACTGGAAATCTTGAACGCATGATAATTTCAGTAATCAATTTTTTTAATATAGTGATCATAACAGTTTCACCCCCCCCCCCTTTTATTCATTTGAATTCTGAAGTGTTCCACATTGGTTTGACCAGCAAAAGATAAAGTCAATATATAAGTCAAAATTTATCAGTGTTTTATCTTTATCAAAATTAACATTTTGTGTGTGGCTCGAAAGTGCTATTTCTAGGGTAACCTATGCCCGATTTTAATCAGATCAATATACAGTACGAAGTTTTGTAGAATACATTATAGTGTAGTGTTATGTATTTATGGTTTTTCCATATCAGTACAGAACGTGAAACTATCAGTTCAATAGATTTTCTGGTTCTAAAATTTTACTATATTATGCAGTGTTACTACGTGTTGTTTTGCATGAATATACACCAATTTGTACAGGGAAGAAACTCAGTTAATGCCTAATTAGGCTGGCGACCGTATTATTATCAAATTGGTAGCATCTTTAGTGTTACTTTTGGTCCATCTTGACGTGTAATTGCATTTTGAACTTACTTGACGGATCATTGTATTTACAGAGTGGGTGTAAGTCTGATTTGCCACCATTCAGGTACACGCGGTCGATATCGATACAAAAATCCTCTCTCATAAGGTGAACCCCGCTCACTTACCATAGTACAGGCTTTAACGAGTATTGTGTGCCCCACGCGCACGTTACAGTCTCCTACCTTCCAAACGTTACAGAAGCATATCAGCGCACAGTGGCTAAGCCACATCTCTGCAGTATCTTTCTTCCAGATGTTCTAGTCTTGCAAAGTTTGCAGGAGAGCTTCCGTGAGGTTTGGAAAGTAGCAGACGAGGTATTGGCGGAAGTAAAGCCGTGAGGACGGGTCGCGAGTCGTGCTCGGGTGGCTCAAATGTTAGCGCACTTGCCCACGAAAGGCCCTGGGTTCGAGTGTCGCTCCGGCACAAAAGTTTTTAACCTGCCAGGAAGTTTCATTTATTAAAATGTTAGGCTGATGGCGGAAACAGTGTACTTTCTCAAGTCAGGAAAACGCCGGTACATAGCCTCCTCTATGATGTGCAGACAGAAACTCCACTTTAACACACAAACACGCTGAAGGGAAAACTTTGGCGTCTAGCGGCATCCGTGTCTCCGGCAAGCATATTAGCGCCAGCAGCTGTCCGCAATGAGCATTTTGGGAAACAGGACTATTGCCGTGAAAATGCTACTCAGACACCATGACAAGCCTTCTCACGACCTTACGGGACTGCCTAACGCTCCGGACCCACTCCATTCTGGTGAGAAATCAAATACTAGCCTCGTTCAGCAAAACGTACCAAGCAGCGAAGCCTCACTCACTCCGTGTTCAGGCCACGAGTGGTCTACCGGGACCATCCGACCGCCGTGTCATCCTCGGTGGAGGATGCGGATAGTAGGGGCGTGGGGTCAGGGGTCAGCACACCGCACTCCCGGTCGTAAGATGGTATTCTTGACCGAAGCCGCTACTATTCGGTCGAGTAGCTCCTCAATTGGCATCACGAGGCTGAGCGCACCCCGAAAAATGGCAACAGCGCATGGCGGCCTGGGTGGTCACCCATACAAGCGCCGACCACGCCCGACAGCGCTTAACTTCGGTGATCTCACAGGAACCGACGTATCCACTGCGGCAAGGCCGTTGCCAAGCAGCGAAGCTTCAGAACAAATATTCCGAAATATCGCAAGGGGTCGTGTTTTTTGGAATATTCTATCTGCTGGAAAATAATCACATATGAACTATAGTTTTGAGACTTCCCGGCAGATTAAAACTGTGTGCCCGACCGAGATTCGAACTCGGGACCTTTGCCTTTCGCGGGCGAGTGCTCTACCAACTGAGCTACCCAAGCACGACTCAAAACCCCTCCTCACAATTTTACTTCCACCATTACCTCGTCGCCTACCTACACAGAAGTTCTCCTGCGAAACTTGGAAGACTATCACTACTGGTAGGGTACTTGCGCGCAAGAGACAAAGGTCCCGAGTTCGAGTCTCGGTCGAGCACACAGTTTCAATCTGCCAGGAAGTTTCAAATCAGCGCACACTCCGCTGCAGAGTCAAAATTTTATTCCGGGAAGTACAGTTTTGGCTGGAATTTACAACTACGAATTCTAACATATTGATGAATTATAGTAGTGGTCTTACTGGATGTTGTTGATGTTGAGTATGTGGGGTTTTACAATTCCTTGAGTGAAGACTTTTCACCAGGTGGGAATGCAAAGTCGCTATTATCATCAGAGGGAGGGAGAGGGAGAGAGTGAGAGGAGGAGGGGGAGAGATAGAGAGAAACGAAGGAGCCATTTAGGCACTAGTAAACTAGATAAAGCAAGAAACGAAAACCCTGTGTACGGCAGTTTCATGTAGATTAACATGACGAAATGCAAAATCAGGTTGATGAATAACCTCAACAAACACAGCAGGCAGGAACTTAGTAAAACGAACTCCTTCACTTGAAACAGGTATTATGTAAAGAGAATTTTAAACCCATCCACCGTTCCAAAGTCCTGGTGGATCACTTCAGAGCCCAGAGCGAATGACACCAGGGACGAAAAAAGTACCCTTGCCAGTATACACCTGACAATGTCAACAGGATTCTGCGGTGAAATATGATGGGCGTGTCTACCTCGCACGCGCCGGAGGGATCTTGTATAAGAAGCTCAGTATATCATCGTCAATCATCATCATCATTTCCTTGCGCCTTCGTCCCGCTTCAGCGCGGGATCGGTCGTGTTAATATGGAGTTGGCGATGTCAGAGTGTGGCCAGATGCCCTTCCTGCCACCGCCCCATACCCGTCGCGACGGAATGAGTGTACCCTAGCTGTCTGCGTCTAGTGTAACCATGAAATAGTGCGAACGTTTTTCAAATGTGTGCGAATCGTGTTAATGAGGCAGGACGTGGGGACCAGCCCAGTATTCACCTAGTGGTCTGTGGAAAACCACCTAAGAACCACATCCCTCGTCGTTAATCCGCCGGGCGGATTCGACCCTGGCCCAGCGCGCGTATGTGAGTCCAGGAAGCAGCGCATTAGCGCCCGCAGCTAATCTGGCGAGTAGTGTACTATCGTTAATTTAAAACTAAACGCAGCCAGAAGACTTTGTGCCAAAATAACGTAGGAAGAAGTTACTGACATCCGGTAGTTTTCCCGAATTTTCGTAGAACAACGATATAGTAATGATATCTCTAGTAATTTCATAGCAACATACGTGCTATGAGAACAATATTTGCATATCTCGATCGCTTAATTGTTTATATTAGAAGCAGAAAAATTTCTGAGATGTGATTGCAGTCTCTGAGGATTCATCGTCTTGACGTCGTTCCATTGTTTAGCTCTTCCACTGCATTAAGTGAATACATACACGAGGATCCAACTCTTTATAAATAAATCCACTTATACCGCTGTGAACTACTGTTAAATTACAATTAACATTGGACGTAAAAGCAGTTCTGAGGCACTCGAGATGTACTGAATGCAAGCTTGGTGGAGAGAATTGGACATTACTGATCTCGAGACTAAGTAGTGTGAGTAAATGGAACAAGTCTGTTAGAAAACAAGGTATAGGGCGCCTGCAGTCGACATTTTCACTGTGATGCAGGTTTTTTTTTTAGTGTACTACAGTTACTGGAGAGCAGTGGTGGTCTATCGAGTACAGTGCTTGGCTCCGACCTCGGAAGTCCTACGTTCGGACCCAGATACGAACAGAAACTTTTCCTCGTTCCTATCGCACAGGTCCTCTCATCTTGCCATCGAATTGGGTACCTGGGATTTTTCTCTGGATAAAAGCAGCTGGGGCGATGAGCACGTCAAACTTCCACCTGTAGCCCCCCGGCGAATGAAAGACTGCACTCTGCCTGCAGCCAGGTGAGAAGCCGCTCACGGATTGAGGGCAGCAGATTTAACCTTTTGTAATACGGATACTAAGGTAAACTGGATAAGGAGTGAAAGAAAAAGCAGTTTCTCTATACTACGGAGCCGCAGTTCCTTGTACCAAAGTACTCATAAGATATGCCTGAACAACGTCCAAAATTGTGTCGATCGAATTTGAGTTCAGTCTGTATAAAATTGTCTCGCCTGGTGAGCACTGCGCTATTTATTGACGATATGAATTAGTTTTACGAGCAGAAATAGGACCTTTTGATAACTGACTGATTTGTATCAATTACACTTTTTAATGGAAAAAGTTTGCTTCTGAAGCCGAAATCGGTAAATATAATATACTTTACGATGACCCGCTTCGACAGAAGCCTGCTGCCATCATCTGATTTACAAATGTGACAAAGGAGAAATGGCATTAAAAGGGAAATTTAATGATGATCAAAAAGGACAATTTTCCAGATGTTGGGTAACGTACAACAAATAAATTGCATACTCTTACAAATTTAAAGTGCAAAATAAGTCAGTCGCATATCGGGAACGTATTCCACTCATAAACGCAGTATTTTGTCAGCAATAAGAAGACGAAAATATATTACACAGTTACCGCCATATCTGTTGCTCAAGTGAATGCGTACGAATGGAATGTGTTCTCGCTATGTGATTTATCTGTATCCACTTTAAATTTGAGAGAGTATGTAATTATTTACAGTGTATTCCCCAACTTCAGGAAAAATTTTCTTTTACAACATTATAAAATTCTCATTTAGTGTCATTTGTGCTTCGTTACGTTTGTACATCACGTGACAGCAAGCTTCTGTCGAAACCGCTCATCATGAATTAAACAATATTTAGCAATTTTGGTTTAAGAAGGTAGTTCTTTGGACTAAATCGAAAGATCGCTTGTATTACATAAACATGTGTAGCCTATGTAATTCCACTTTTGTCCTCTTCTGTAAGCAAGAAAATCAACATCATAGGAAACGGCCTTTGTCAGTACAGCGGTTGCTTGCTGATGAATATCAGATCAACGTCATATACAGGAAAAACCAATTAGCAACTACCTTGTTGAATAATATCACTAAATCCACGTCGATTCCAGGAAGTCTATAATACACGCTGCGGACACGCCACAATTACGTCACAGTGAAAATTAGCGCTAAATCTCATAGCAACGGTCTTTTATGACTCGACGAGAGTTAAACTGTGTGAAATGACGAGCTGTGTGATGCGATGTTAACGACAAGAAAATAATTTTCGTAGAAACTGCAATGATAACTAGCAGCGCTAATACAAAATTTTAATGAACGCGTCGCCTTTTGAAGAGCCGTAATCGCATCGGTGAAAGCGTCCAGCTGCACACGGAGAGAGCCTGTAATTGCCAGCGAGGAAAATTCAGCGTTTCCAGGGCGGCTCTTCACAAATCGCTTTGTGGCTCTAAATGAATCTCGAAAGTGCGGTTGCTGAACCACTTTAATCCCGAACAGCGCCGAATTCCAATAAAAGAGCGCGTCCCTCTTTGTGAAAGGTCAAGAGGGGTCGAACTGTACCGTGACGCCGTAATGCAGACTCCTGCCACTTTTTCTCCTATGTCCTCAATTATTTGTTGAGTGTATTCAATTCGCCGCCTTCCCGTACAGATTTTGCCCTCTACGCTCTACAGCTCCCTCTAATTGTTCCCTGAAGTCCTGAAATACGTCCTATCGTCCTGTTCCCTCTTCCTGTCAGTGTTCTCCACATATTCCTTTGTTCGTCGTTTGTGCTGAAAACCTTCTTATGCCTTATCAGTCCATCTATTTTTTGACATCCTTCTGCAGAAGCTCATCTCAGATGGTTCATTTGTCTTTCTTTCCAGGTTTCCCATAGCCCATGAGTCATTACCATACAATGCCGTGTTCCAAACGTACATTGCCAAAAATTTCCCCCTTAGATTAAGGCTTATCTTTGAGACTAGCCGATTTCTCTTGGCCAGGAATGCTCTCTCTACCTGTGTTAAACTACTTTCTATTTCGTCTTGCTTCGTCTGTCACATGTTTCCTGCTTCCGTCGTAGGAGGAATCCTTAACTTCGTCTTCTTCGTGGTTATTGCAGTCAGCAGTTTACAAGGTAGCTTAACACGTCAGACATCTACGAAGCGAATGAAGTATTAACAGTTTTATTTACAAAAAAATGGTTCAAATGGCTCTGAGCACTATGGGACTTAACTTCTGAGGTCATCAGTCCCCTAGAACTTAGAACTACTTAAACCTAAGTAACCTAAGGACATCACACATATCCATGCCCAAGGCATGATTCGAACCTGTGACCGTAGCGGTCGCGCGGTTCCACACTGAAGCGCCTAGAACCGCTCGGCCACACCGGCTGGCATTTATTTACAATATGTACAGCTGGAAATATTGGTATGAATAGCTTTGAAAATGCTATGAGCCTTTCTGTGGTACTGTGACAGATCAGTTATGAATTGTCCTGTATACAAACTGGTTCAATTGCTAGCAGTTACAACGAGCGTTCAAAAGTAATGCAAAAACTTTGTTTCTCTACAAATTTCCGTTCAAAAATGTGGAACTTGTTGTGGGACATCGCAGAATATTGCCGCTTCAGCCCCTGTAGTTTCATGAAGTTCCGATAAGTGGCGGTGCCATACATAGCCTTCAAAATGGTTTCTCTAACGAAGGTACAGTCCAAGGGGAGAGTTGTCACTGAGTTTCCTTCGAGGGCTAATCAGAGCGTCGTAAATATTCATAGGCAGAACATCCTGGCAGATTAAAACTGTGTGCTGGACCGAGACTCGAACTCGGGACCTTTGCCTTTCGCGGGCAAGTAATCCACCATCTGAGCTACCCAAGCACGACTCACTCCCCGTCCTCACAGCTTTACGTCCACCAGTACCTCGTCTCCTACTTTCCAAATTTCACACAAGCTCTCCTGTGAACCTTGCAGAACTAGCACTCCTGGAAGAAAGGATATTGTGGAGACATCGTTTAGCCACAGCCTGGCGGATGTTTCCAGAATGAGATTTTCACTCTGCAGCGGAGTGTGCGCTGATATGAGACTTCCTGGCAGATTAAAACTGTGTGCCGGACCGAGACTCGAAGTTGGTGGCGCCTGTGATGTTGGGACGTGCGGACACTCTCACTCGAAGTGACTGACGGATCACGAACACCTCGCTGCACAACTGGACGTCTTTGTTGGTAGTGCTGACACATTCGTCCACCAAATGTGGTACTCAAAGGTGTGAGCCCGATGGGTTCACCGCCTCTTAACAGAAGATCATAATGTGCAACGAAGGTACCGTGGTAGGACGTCCAACCAGCGGCACAGATGGGTGAAGCATCAGTGTTGCTGAGGCCACAGAAGGCTGTACGACAGGTGCAGGGTGGATGCCCGCGACTGCCATAGCAGTGAGGGATAAGCTACATTATGTTGATTCTGTTACATTACTCGTAGAGGAGAATTTGTGAGCCTAGGTGTGAATTTAGGGAACCATCGACTATCGTAGAATACAGTTTTTAGTCGCTTGATGGGAAGATGCATCGAGTCTGGTTTAGAGCCGAGTGGAAGGCATAAACCAGAGGCTCAGACGATTCTGCGGAGATCTGGGGTGCAAATTTCTCGACCTCCGCTATCGGGTGGAGAAATGTAGGGTCCCCCTGAAGAGGTCAGGCGTGCAATACACGCAGGAAGCGGCTACAAGGGTAGCGGAGTACGTGTGGAGTGCACATGTGGGTTTTTTAGGTTAGAGAATTCCCTCCCTAGGCCCGACAAGACTCCTCGCGAGACGCGGCAAGGTAGGAGTAGGCAAAATGCAACAGGGATTAACTATATTAATGTGCTAATAGTAAACTGCAGGAGCGTCTATAGAAAGGTCCCAGGACTGTCACAACGCCCATATAGCACTAGGGACAGAAAGTTGGCTGAAACCAGACGTAAACAGTAATGAAATCCTAAACTCAGATTGGAATGTATACCACAGAGACAGGCTGGACATTGAAGGGGGAGACGTGTTTATAGCGATAAGAAGTGCAAGAGTATCGAGGGAAATTGACGGAGATTCGAAATGTGAAATAATTTAGGTGAAGGTCACGGTTAAAGCAGGCTCAGACATGGTAATTGGATGTCTCTATAGGTCCCCTGGCTCAGCAGCTGTTGTGGCTGAGCACCTGAAGTATAATTTGGAAAATATTTCGAGTAGATTTCCCAACCATGTTATAGTTCTAGGTGGAGATTTTAATTTTCCGGATATAGACTGGGAGACTCAAACGTTCATAACGGGTGGCAGGGACAAAGAATCCAGTGAAATTTTTTTAAATGCTTTACCTGAAAACTACCTTGAGCAGTTAAACAGAGAACCGACTAGTGGCGATAACATATTAGACCTTCTGGTGACAAACAGACCCGTACTATTTGAAACAGTTAACGCAGAACAGGGAATCAGCGATCATAAAGCGGTTACTGCGTCGATGATTTCAGCCGTAAATAGAAATATTAAAAAAGGTAGGAAGATTTTTCTGTTTAGCAAAAGTGACAAAAAGCAGATTTCAGAGTACCTGACGGCTCAACACAAAAGCTTTGTCTCAAGTACAGATAGTGTTGAGGATCAGTGGACAAAGTTCAAAACCATCGTACAATATGTGTTAGATGAGTATGTGACAAGCAAGATCGTAAGAGATGGAAAAGAGCCATCATGGTACAACAACCGAGTTAGAAAACTGCTTCGGAAGCAAAGGGAACTTCACAGCAAACATAAACATAGCCAAAGCCTTGTTTGACAACAGTTTTGGATTGACTTTATAAGGAAATTTGTATAAAAATGCAAATGAGAAAGAGGGATCGTTGTCAGATTAACCAATAGGTAATAGAGACTATTTTTGAAAAAACCAGGCAATTGGTTACAAAACTTTAAAAGTAGCATTGAGTAAAGAAGGAGAATAATTATGTAGAGTAGTCTTGAATTACGTAAATGTAGAGCAGTCTTGAATGAACTGTGACAGGAGCCCGAAGAGAAGGAGTCTGATGGACTAGAACATGCATTAAAACTCTGCAATACTGCAGTGATAATGGGTAGTTACTAGCCGAAATCTAGATTTACTTTCGTAAAGCCTGAAAGGAAAGAACGATTGATTGTTGTGCTCCATCACTATAATCATATCGCAGTCACTGTGTGCATTCCACATTCCTAATGGAAGGTAACTTGATGTTTTATACGATATTTTCAGTTAGTAGAACTGAAAGATCTCTGACTGACCATTGTACTATTGCTGTGTTTGTAGGAACAAAATAAGGAGCTTTATCCAAATTTTAAAAAGATTAATTGCATGGAAATAAATATTTAACTACAAAAACATATTGATGATAACTGAGGGGTCGTGTGCCATTTCAAAAGAGTGAGAACACACGTGGTCATTTGACGGTTTATTAGCTAGGAGCTTATATACTATCGCAGTATATCGCCAAAATATTTTCGTAAGCCAAATGCCTGCGGTGAAGTGTGCCGATTTCTATTCAGAACCTTGCTTTATAATACTGACATATTGAAACTACTGTTGAAGACAGAAACAGAGCTATATAAATAATGCAATTCAAATGGTTTAAATGGCTCTGAACACCTGAGGTCATCAGTGCCCTAAAACTTAGAACTGCTTAAACCTAACAAACCTGAGGACATCACACACATCCATGCCCGAGGCAGGATTCGAACGTGCGACCGTAGCGGTCGCGCGGTTCCAGACTGAAGCGACTAGAACCGCTCGGCCACAGCGGCCGGCAATAATGCAATTGACACCTCTAGCTAGTCATAGTCCTGGCGCACAGTGAGATAGAGGGTAGTTGCAGCTACAAGAGAGGTATTGTGAACCACAGAGAGATTTTGTGTTCACACGCCTACAGTTGACGTTCGAAGGTGTGCCTGAAAACATAGTTACCACTTCGTTTCACAAACATCTCGCGAAATTACCATGACGAGAAAATCAAAGCTACTCGATCTCATACAGGAGTTTACAGACGTCGTTCTTCCCTGCATCATTCGGTAAGGTAACAGGAAAAAACTGAGGAGAGGAGATTTATCGTGATACTTACTGAATATAGACGTGGAATAAAAAGTTATTATTTAATTGCGAAACATGCTGGAACTTCATCACAGATAAATCCTTCAGGACCCTTAAGGTTAGGATCAAAGGCTTAATTTATCTTTCAATGCGCCCTCTACAGGACGAAAGACGTACTACCTGACAATATGAAACTCGTCCCACAATTATGAGACCATGTCTGGAATTTCTGCGTCGACTGCAGTTGTTATGTGGCATCGCAGTTCATTCTGTTTTTGTTGGAAAGGGAGGCACATAGATGGAGCCTTTATTTTTTAAAAAAAACGTAAAATAGTCACATAACTTGATCATGTAGCGATAAAATGGAAACACCATACAGAAATACAAAATGTCAAAGTACTCAGAGCAGCAAACTTGGATTCTGATCACTATCTTTCTAAAATAAAACTCAAAATTATCCCCAAAAGGAAAGATAGAAACAGTAAACCCAAAAGCAGAAGATACGATCCAGAAAAGATAATGAATTCGAAGGAGTTTCCCCTCGCGACTCAAGATATAAGGAACCAAAATTGGGATCAAATGAAGGAAAGCCTACTAACCAAAGCTGAACAAATAGCACCTATAACCAAAATCAAAAAACACGCATGGTGGACAGAGGAATGTGACAAACTTATTGAGCAAAGAAAGAAAGCATGGCAACAGATGCAATCTCAGAAAAATGAATATAATAGGCAAAATGTCCTGAGTGTAAGAAAACTAGTGAGTAAAAACCTCAAAAGAATTAAAAAAGCACAAGAAGATCAACTCCTTTTGCAGATCAACAAAGACTTCAACAAAAACAAGACTAGGAGCTTTTACAGAACTTTTAAACAAAAAATAACCAAGTACAGCCCACCGACACTCCAATTACAAGATAAAAATGGTAATATTGCACACAACAACAGGGATAATTGCAAAATTTTGAGGGAATATTTCAGAAACCTTCTCAACTGTAAAGAACCAATTGAAAAAATGGATTTCAGCAACTCAACTTCAACAAGAACTCAGAACCACCCACCGTCGAGGAACTACAATCAATCATTTTGAATCTCAAAAACTATAAGGCTTCGGGAGAGAACCAAATTACAGCTGAACTGTGGAAAAATGTCAATAGAAATGCCATAGAATCTCTCCAAAACATATTTGAAGAAATATGGAAAACAGAAAGAATTCCGGATGAATGGAAGATGGCCCTCATTCACCCAATTCATAAGAGGGGATCCAGAACAGACCCCAACAATTACAGAGGGATTTCGCTCCTTGACGTAACATACAAAATACTGTCTAAAGTCCTTTTGAACAGAGCAGAACCCCAGCTAGATTGTCAACTTGGAGAATACTAGGCAGGCTTCAGGAAGGGAAGATCCTGCCCAGAACAAATTCTAAACCTCAAAAATCTTATGGCCTACCAAAAATCGAGAGCAAAAGCGTATGTCATCACATTCATTGACTTTCAAAAGGCGTACGACTCCATAGACAGGGAATCTCTAATCTCCATTTTAAAAGAATTGAACCTAGACAATAAAACTACAAACCTAATTAGAGAAACCATCACCAACACATACTCCAAAATTAAATTTATGGGAGAACTCTCAGACCTATTTGAGATAAAAACTGGAGTACGACAAGGTGATGGACTCTCTCCATTGTTATTTAACTGTGCCCTAGAAAAAATAGTAATAGAATGGAACAAGAAAATCATTAGTGGAATCCGACTAGGAACAAAAAACAAAGGCATGAAGGTTAATTGCCTAGCATTTGCAGATGATATGGCCCTACTAGCTGAAACATGGGAAGAAGCCAAAGAACAGATCCTCGAATTACAGAAACAAGCAGAGAAAATAGGCCTTAAAATTTCTTTTGAAAAAACCAAAATAATCACAAATATAAAAAAGCCAATGAAATATCTTAAAGTAAGAGACCAAAAGATCGAAATTGTTAAAGAATTCAAATATCTTGGTGAATCGATTAGCTGGAACGCCCTTGAGAAAAAAGCAATAGAATTAAGAAGAAACAAAGTTGAACTAGCCTTTCAGCTTACTAAAAATACTTATAATAAAAAGTCCCTCTCATGGAATTCAAAAATAAAACATTACAACACTGTCATTAAACCAGAAGCACTATATGCAGCTGAGACATTATCTATGACTAACCATGGCCCAATTGAAAGGCTAGAGATCAAAGAAAGAAAAATATTGAGAAAAATTTTAGGCCCCAAATTTCATAACGACAAACTAATTCATACCAAAAATGAAACACTCTACAAAACCACAGAAAAACTTTCGGATACAATGAGGAAAAGAAGAATTGAGTTTTATGGGCACATTCTCAGAATGAACCCAAATAGACTTACAAAAAGAATGTTTGACTACTTCAGGAATAAAAAATCCAAACCAAATTGGTTTATCCAAACAGAGAAAGACTTAAGAGAACTACACATCACAGAAAAAATGCTCACAGACAGGACCGCAAAAATGATAAGCAAAGACAGAAAAGAGGGATTCCAGCTCCAAAATAGAAAGAAAAGAACGATTGTCATCTCTGATGAGGAAAGAAAAGCAAGATCAGAAAGAATGAAGCAGTACTGGGCGAAAAGAAAGGCACAGAACACACAGAAGTGATTGATTCAACGTACCCCAAAGTTGGGTGAAACGAAGAAGAAGAAGAAGAAGTCACATAACGAAAGATCAGGCTAGTTTTGAGGGCAGTGATGCTGTGCAAACAAGCCGATTGTGAAGAAAAGGTTGACGCACAGTTGTAACTGAATTGTCTGGTAACTGAACTGCACCTGCTGAACGGCAAACCGCCTTGTGTTGCTGTGTTGTGGATGTTTCCACTCGACACACGGTGGGCAATGAATGAGCGGCGAGCGTGCCAACTAGCTGCACGAAAAGGCTGGGTAGTACGGAGATGTTTGGGGAGTGGAAGGGTAACGCACCACAAAATATTCTTTAACCTCAATTTATTCTTAAAAACAACTAAAATCTTTATAATCCAGTACTTGAAATGCAAAGAGTAAAGACATAAATAAGGAACAACAAATGTCGCCCCCAACGGATTGCCCAAATGAAATTATCAGCTATTTCAAGTACTCAGCAGTTGGAACCAAATTGTTAATCACCCTGTGGCGTTCCTCGTTAACAGAAAATTCCAGAAATGAATAGATTATACTTAGCAACAGAAAAATCAACTTAGGCCGAATGAAAGGTGTGATTCACCGTAATCCAAAATAATTTAAGGTTACAAGTAGGTACACTAAAATCACTTACCAAAGTTACCGGTCAAAAAAATTATTTTAATAACTGCCCAAACGGATTAAGACCCAAAAAATATAGGACTACCACACCGAGGACAAAATATGTCCTCACTGAAACTGCTTCTCGCTTTTAAATTAAACAGTTAGATATTAAGATCTCCAGTTGATGAAAGCAATAATTACACTTAACAATCACACAAATGGCTGTAGGCCCAGTGACAAAATTCTAACCATGATTAAGCGAAAACAAAATTTTAAAGTATTAAATTTTTATATGCAAGGAACAGACAACAGAATAATTATCACACCAGCACCTAGTACGGAAAACAGCAAATGACAAGTGCCTTGACACGGACTTGATGTAATAAACTTCCTTACTGTCTTATCAAAATAAACACCTTTTCTTACAGATGAATTACAAAATCTGTATAGCGAATGATATATATATATATATATACATATATATATATATATATATATATATATATATATATATATATATATATAAGTCAAAATTAAATGTTATTCTACTTAAATATAAAACCAATGCATTAAAAAAATGACTTGACGAGGACTGAAAGTATTAACAGCATAGTAACAAAATAAAACGAACTGGGCAAGTACTAAGCCCCAAACAGTATTCTAGTGAAATGCAGAAACTATCAAAAGAGTGATGAACGATGAATAAACACTATTTTCGTAAAATACAAAACACTACATAATATGTAAGGCAGATAGATTATAGTTAATCTATAATAAAATACAATAGTCCATAAACCATCGTGAAGTGCATGGCAGAGGGTACGTCTCATTGCATCAGTTATTAGAGTTTCTGCCCGTTCCATGCATGTACGTGACGCGGGAAGAATGATTGTCTGAATGCCTCTACGAGTGCAGTAATTACTCAAAACTTATCCTCACGATCCTTATGTGAGCGATACATAGAAGATTGTAGTATACTCCTAGAGTCATCCTTTAATGCCGCTACCTGAAACTTTATTAATAAACTTTCTCTGGATAGTTTACGTCAATGTTCAGTTTCTTCACTATCTGTGTGATACTCTCCCACGGATCAAACATACCTGTGACCATTCGTGCTGCCCTTTTCTGCATAAGTTCAACATCCCCTCGTAATCCTATTTGCTACAGGTCCCACTCACTTGAGCAGTATTCTAGAACCGGTCGCACGAGCGATTTGTAAGCAATCTCTTTAGTAGACCGACTGCACTTCCCCAGTATTCTACCAATGAACCGAACTCTACCACCTGCTTTACCCAAAACTGAGTCTTGGTGATCATTCCATTTCATATCCCTACAAAGTGATACACCGTGGTATCTGTATGAGTTGAGCGATTGCAACAGCGACTCGTTGATATTCTAGTCATTGTACACGAAGTTTTTTCGTTTTGTGAAGCGCGCAGTTTTAAACTTTTGAACATTTCTCAACATTTAAAGAAAGTTGTCAATCTTCGGGCCGCTTTTAAATCTTATCAAGATCTGACTGAGTATTTATGCAGCTTCTTTTTAAGACAGTACTTCATTATAGTTAGCTGCATTATCAGCTAAAAGTCTGAGGTTACTATTTGTATTGTCTGCAAGGTCATTACATGAACAGCCAGGGTCACAACACACTTCCCTGTGACACACTCGAAGTTACTTTCACTTGCTGCCCCGTGTGATTGCACTTTTGACAATAAGCATATGTGCCGTACTGAGTCAAATGTTTTTCGGAAATCAAGAAATACTGCATCTTCCTGACTGCCTTGATCCAAAGCTTTCAGTATGTCATGTGATAAAAGTGTGAGTTGGGTTTCACATGATCGATGTTTTCAGAATCCATTCTGGTTGACATTGAGGAAGTCATTCTGTTCAAGGTATCTCATTATGTTTGAGCTCAGATTATGTTCTAAGATTTTACAAAAAAATCGATGTCAAGGATAATGGACGGCAGGTTTGTGGATCACTTCTACTACCCTTCTTATAGACGGGTATGATCTGTGCTTTTTTCTTTAAAGAAAACTGGCAAGCAAGACACAAAAGGAACAGGCAGGTAATATAAAAAATAATATAACAGAAAGTAGCTTTTGTACACACCAAAAATCAGTCACACTACTCAGTAACATGTTGAGTAGAAACCAAAATTTGAAATTTACTGCAAATTGCCCACAAATAGCGAATATGTGCCTAGCATGAAAACACAAACGAGTGCCTTTTCCTCACACCACCACAAAGGATGCAGTTTGTAATGGTTCTTTATTTACGTGACCATTACGGCACTCCAACCCCAGTTCTCAATACCAGTAATATCGTAGTACTTTTCTGCGAAGTAACAGACATGTTTTTGTGACAATATTCATATTTGGTTTTATTAATGTATAGGTACTCCGATGCATCGATATATTACAGTGATATGGTTCTTGTGTGTATTCGTTTCTGTGTGACTGTCATAATCCTTATTTGTAACCGTTTAGGCGCGAATGCACGCAGAGCAGTCTTTGTTTCACTTTGCGCGCACAGAGCAGTCTTTGTTTCACTTTGCAGAAGTTAAGTTGTTATTCCGCTTTGTATAAGAACAGTCAAGTCTTGTGTTTGGTTAAAGTGGAAATTAAATATATGAAGATTGATGCAAAACGGTTTTCCTGATGATGTGACAATTAAGAAGAAGTATACGTGAATTTACTTGAAGTTTAATAAAAATGTGGATCGTGAACACCAAGTCAAAAATTGTTTCTAACATACTATTGTTCTGATCTGGGATTGTTTGATCATTAAGAATTTCCTGAAAAACTCATTTGTTAGGTCTTCAAATATTGCTAAAATACAGATCCGGATCTTCTACCAGTCAAAGTGGAATCACCCTAGAATCGAAAAGATGAGCCATAACAACTTGGACGAAATGTACGTAGGAATCCATTCAAGATAAGTGCCAAAATTAATGACTTTTTTACAGTGACTTCATTATTTCCATTCTGACGATACCATCCACAGTCAACAACTTGCCCGATAAAGCGAACATATGCTGCGTGAGCAACATTAATAATATGATTTCTAACCTACTTTGCAAGTGGTGGTATTGTTAGACGTTGTTCACACATATGTTACGAACAAAAGTAATGCCTATTACCAGTACGCCACATCATAGTCTATGGTAGGACCAGGCAACAGTTCACCGAGCAGGCTCGTTTCATTCAGCGGTCGAGTTTCTGGAAGTTAAATATCCACCCGGCGTGATGGCGCCAATCATAGGCTAGGCCGCCGCCGTCCTACTATTTTCGGCCAAACAGAGCGTTCATAGTTCCTCGGTAAACGCAGATCTCAAACTGCCCTCGCCTGCCAGCCAGTTACGTGGCCATAGCTGGCTGGCACAGCCCTACATCCCGCCTACCGCCGCTTACCTGTGGCCTCTTCCAGCCAAGGGTCCTCTGGTCTCTCGTTAACCGGCCGCAGGCGAACACAGGGCAAATACAATCGACACTAGAACCCCAAAGACATCGCGCTTACATTGCACAAAGACCTCTGCTGCTGACGATCACATAGCTAGAAAATCACAACTGGGGTCGAAATCAGAAAATAATGTTTTGTTGTTATTACGTACGCTCCATCAAATCAAGTACTTGTTGCAGAAGCAGATCCGAGCAAAACAAAAAACTGCAGAATATATTTCGTCATCTATGATAATTCCTCTGAGTCAACAAGAAGATAAGTTTATAATTTCGAAATTCACTTTTTCGTGTACATGTAAGTATTTAATAAAAAAATCATTTCTTCCAGAATAAAAATGTACTTAAAATTAATTTTTGTTAGCAAATAGAGGACGGATAGTTACAGACTGGACCTGCCACGGTAGCCGAGAGCGCTAACGCGCTGCTTCCTGCAGTCGGGTAGGCGCGCAGGCCCCGGATCGAATCCCCCCGGCGGATTAACGACGAGGGCCGATGTGCCGGCCAGCCTGGATGTGGTTTTTGGGCAGTTTTCCACATCCCGCTAGGTGAATACCCGGCTGGTCTCCATGTTCCGCCTCAGTTACATGGCTCGCAGACATCTGAACACTTTCGCACTGTTCCATGGATTAGGCTCGACGCAGACACTAATTCCGTCCCGGGGGTACAGGGTGGCGGCGGGAAGGGCATCCGGCCATCCCTTAAACATTAAAATGCCAAATCCGATTAACGATGGCTGACCCTGCGCAACTGCTCAAGCGATAGATAGAATAGTTACAGAGTGTGTGGTAATCGAATGAAGACCACAGGGTCAGAAGCAGGTACATCCCCTTTTCGGTCGAAGTAATTTTGTGCTTTATACATATAGCTAAATTTGTAAAGTGAAGTTTACAATTTTCTTTCAGGAAAGAGAGGTTAGTCACAGTAATATTGACTGAAGCAGATACTACTGGGCCAAGAAACTGCATCACATTAGCAGTGGAAATTTCTCGATTTTGAGTTAGCAAACAGATATTTCACTCTTCAGTTGTGTACTATCCTTATACCATACGCTAAGTTCAATGATTTAGCAGCAAACTGGTGCTGCGTTGTTATTAGTGGGTGCTGGTGATCAGCCTTAGATTTTTCTTTTATTTCTTTTTTCCTGCAAAATGTTCGGCGAGTATAATTTACCTCTGAACAAGTGTGTCTGTGATACATCTCCATCTACAAATCATGCTAAAAGACGTAAATCGTATTGAAGGTTAAAAGATGCAAGTTAGAGCCTGGGAGATCAATGTCCTAAGTAAGGTAGCTAATTTAAGTGTTTGGCAACACTTAAGTACCAGAAAACTCAAAGATAATAAGAACTCCCCTGTGCCAAAGCCTGCTCCTCTGCGTTAGTGACATTTATGTGCTTTTAATCACTATAAAAATGCTCTTACCAATTGAAACGGATACAATCACCCAGTATTTACTACAAGAAAATAACGGAATATCTACTGATACAGTATTCGTGTACGAGGCACTGTGTTTCATTTTCTTTAATTACCCCCCTGCAAAATTTAATCGCATGAACTTAACATTTTTTTCTGCTGATATCTTCAAATAAACTATAATTTTCAGCGTCTTGTTGTTGTGGTCTTCAGTCCAGAGAGTGGTTCGATGCAGCACTCCATGCTACTCTATCCTGTACAAGTTGTTTCATCTCCCAGAACGGACTGCAGCCGACATCCTTCTGAATCTGTTTGGTGTATTCATGTCTTGGTTTCCTTCTACGATTTTTCCCCTCCGCGTTGCCCTGCAATACTAAATTGGTGATCCCTTGATGCCTCAGAATATGTCCTACCAATCGATCCCTTCTTCTAGTCAAGTTGTCCCACAAATTTTTCTTCTCCCCAATTCTATTCAGTACCTCCTCATTAGTTGTGTGATCTACCCATCTAATCTTCAGCATTCTTATGTAGCACCACATTCCGAAAGCTTCTATTCTCTTTTTGTGTAAAGTATTTATCGTCCACGTTTCGCTTCTATACATGGCTACACTCCATACAAATACTTTCAGCAACGACTTCCTGACACTGAAATCTATACTCGATGTTCAAACATTTCTCTTCCTTAGAAACGCTTTCCTTACCATTGCCAGTCTACATTTTATATCCTCTCTACTTCGACCATCATTAACTATTTTGCTCCCTAAACAGCAAAACTCATTTACTACTTTAAGTGTCTCATTTCCTGATCTAATGCGCTCAGCATCATCCGATTTAATTCGACTACATTCCATTATCCTCATTTTGCTTTTGTTGATGTTCATGTTATATCCTCCTTTCAAGACACTGTCCATTCCGTTCAGCTGCTCTTCCAGGTCCTTTGCTGTCTCTGATAGAATTACAGTGTCATCGGCGAACCACAAAGTTTTAATATCTTGTCCGTGGATTTTAATTCCTACTCTGAATTTTTCTTTTGTTTCCTTTACTGCTTGCTCAATATACACATTGAATAACATCGGGGAGTGGCTACAACCCTGTCTCACTCCCTTCCCAACCACTGCTTTCCTTTCATGCCCCTCGACTCTTATAACTGCCATCTGGTTCCTGTACAAATTGTAAATAGCCTTTCGCTCGCTGTATTTTACCCCTACCACCTTTAGAATTTGAAAGAGAGTATTCCAGTCAACATTGTCAAAAGATTTCTCTAAGTTTACAAATGCTAGAAATGTAGGTTTGCCTTTCGATAATCTATTTTCTAAGATAAGTCGTAGGGTCAGTATTGCCTCACGTGTTCCAACATTTCTACGGAATCTAAACTAATCTTCCCCGAGGTCAACTTCTACCAGTTTTACCATTCGTCTGTAAAGAATTCGTGTTAGTATTTTGCAACCGTGGCTTATTAAACTGATAGTTCGGTAATTTTCACATCTGTCAACACCTGCTTTCTTTGGGATTGGAATTATTATATTCTTCTTGAAGTCTGAGGGTATTTCGCCTGTCTCATACGTCTTGCTCACCAGATCTATTTACGAAATTTCAGTCGCCAACTTTCTCTTCCGAATGCGAAAATATTTTGTTGAGCCCAACCTGCACAGGTAGGAATGATCATCAAAATAAAATAAGGGAAATCAGAGCTCGAACAGAAAGGTTTAGGTGTTCGTTTTTCCCGCGCCCTGTTCAGGAGTGGAATGGTAGAGAGATAGTATGATTGTGGTTCGATGAACCCTCTGCCAAGCACTTAAATGTGAATTGCAGAGTAGTCATGTAGATGGAAATGTAGATGTAGATGTAGATGGTAGAGTTTTGTCAGGACTGGCTCTCCCAAGGCTGTCATTAGTTCTAATGGAATGTTGTCTACTCCCGGGGCCTTGTTTGGACTTAGGTATTTCAGTCCTCATTCAAACTCTTCACGCAATATCATATCGCCCATTTAATCTTCATCTAAATCTTCTTCCATTTCCATAATATTGTCCTCAAGAATATCCCCCCTGTATAGACCCTCTATATATTCTTTCCACCTTTCTGCTTTCCCTTCTTTGCTTAGAACTGGGTTTCCAGCTGAGCTCTTGATATTCATGCAAGTGGTTCTCTTTTCTCCAAAGGTCTCTTTAATTTTCCTATAGGCAGTATCTATCTTACCCCTCGTGAGATAAGCCTCTACATTCTTACATTTGTCCTCTAACCATCCGTGCTTAGCTATTTTGCACTTCCTGTCGATCTCATTTTTGAGACGTTTGTATTCCTTTTTGCCTGCTTCACTTACTGCATTTTTATATTTTCTCCTTTCATCAATTAAATTCAGTATCTCTTCTGTTACCGAAGGATTTCTACTAGCCCTCTCCATGTACATATCATGCTAAAAAAACGTAAATCATATGGAAGGTTAAAAGATGCAAGCAAGAGGCTGAGAGATAAATATCATAAGTAAGGTAGCAAATTTAAGTGTTTGACAACATTCAACCACCAGAAAACTTAAAGACAATAACTCATCTATGCCAAAGCCTGCTACTCTGCGTTAGTGTCATTTATGTGGTTGTAATCACTATAAAAATTCTCTTATTCCAATTGAAACGGATACAATCACCCATTAAATATTTACAACAACAAAAATTAAATAAAGGAAGATTTACTGATACAGTATTCGTGTACGAGGCACTGTGTTCCATTTTCTTTAATTGGTCCCTATAAAATTTAATCGCATGGACTTATCCATTTTTTCAACTGTGATCTTCCAATAAAGTATAATTGTCAGCGTCTTATGTTGTGACAAAACGTTGAGTGCAACAACGGGAGTGTTGATTTCCATTCCTTCATAACGGAACTTAGTAGCATACCCGGAGGAGTGACGGAGCTGGGATGGTGCAGTTTGAGGCGAGGTGCTGTCCGCATCTCATTCGTCACTGGACGTGGTGTGCCGGAATATCCAGCCGTCCTACGACCCTCGCCGGCGCGGGCAGAGTGCAATTTTTTACGTCGCTGTTCGACATTATCGGCTTTTCATTGGCTGGCAGCGGCGCAAATAGTTTCCACGTAATGGCTTCCGGCCATTAAGAGCGGACTGAGGAGTCAGCGCAGCGCAGGTTAAGTGCTCCGTTCAATAGCGGTGCGGGGGCGGAGGGCCGCGCGGCGCGAGGCGGGACTGCCTGCCTGCCTGCCTGCCTGCAGCAGAGGCGGCGCGGCTCTGCGCCCCCGCCACTCCCATGAAGGCGGCACTGGGGGTGCCGGCCTCTGCCCGTGCCTGCTGCCAGCGCTGCCGGATTATTACGCCTTACAAGTCACCGCTTCAGCAGTTATTATTGAGACGGAGCAGTAAATAAAGTGCGGCTGAAGAGTTCACACGAATGTGCATATACAAATGTTCGTTAAAAAATGTTAGTGCAAATTTTGGCTCTCACGTAAGTCTCAAGCGATGATTTTCTCACTTGGTGCATTAGTACACTGTTCCACACCCGCACATTAGTTATAGTTTTTGATTTAATATTCAAATGGTTCAAAATGGTTCAAATGGTTCTGAGCACTATGCGACTTAACTTCTGAGGTCATCAGTCGCCTAGAACTTAGAACTAATTAAACCTAACTAACCTAAGGACATCACACACATCCATGCCCGAGGCAGGATACGAACCTGCGACCGTAGCGGTCACGCGGTTCCAGACTGAAGCGTCTAAACCGCACGGCCACACCGGCCGGCAATATTCAAATAAAATATGTTATGTGGACATATGCCCGGAAACGCTTACTTTCCATGTTACAGCTCATTTTATTACTTCTCTTCAAATCACATTAGTCATGGAATGGAAACACACAGCAACAGAACGTACCAGCGTGACTTCAAACACTTTGTTACAGGCAATGTTCAAAATGTCCTCCGTTAGCGAGGATACATGCATCCACCCTCCGTCGCATGGAATCCCTGATGCGCTGATGCAGCCCTGGAGAATGGCGTATTGTATCACAGCCGTCCGCAATACGAGCACGAAGAGTCTCTACATTTGGTACCGGGGTTGCGTAGACAAGAGCTTTCAAATGCCCCCATAAATGATAGTCAAGAGGGTTGAGGTCAGGAGAGCGTGGAGGCCATGGAATTGGTCCGCCTCTACCAATCCAGTGGTCACCGAATCTGTTGTTGAGAAGCGTACGAACACTTCGTCTGTAATGCGCAGGAGCTCCGTCGTGCATGAACCTCATATTGTGTCGTACTTGTAAAGGCACATGTTCTAGCAGCACAGGTACAGTATCCCGTATGAAATCATGATAACGTGCTCCATTGAGCGTAGGTGGAAGAACATCGGGCCCAATCAAGACATCACCAACAATGCCTGCCCAAATGTTCACAGAAAATCTGTGTTGATAACGTGATTGCACAATTGCGTGCGGATTCTCGTCAGCCCACACATGTTGATTGTGAAAATTTACAATTTGATCACGTTGGAATGAAGCCTCATCCGTAAAGAGAACATCTGCACTGAAATGAGGATTGACACATTGTTGGATGAACCATTCGCAGAAGTGTACCCGTGGAGGCCAATCAGCTCCTGATAGTACCTGTACACGCTGTACATGGTACGGAAACAACTGGTTCTCCCGTAGCACTCTCCATACAGTGACGTGGTCAACGTTACCTTGTACAGCAGCAACTTCTCTGACGCTGACATTAGGGTTGTCGTCAACTGCTCGAAGAATTGCCTCGTCCATTGCAGGTGTCCTCGTCGCCTCGTCCATTGCAGGTGTCCTCGTCGTTCTAGGTCTTCCCCAGTCGCGAGTCATAGGCTGGAATGTCTCGGGCTCCCTAAGACGCCGATCAATTGCTTCGAACGTCTTCCCGTCGGGACACCTTCGTTCTGGAAATCTGTCTCGATACAAATGTAACGTGCCACGGCTATTGCCCCGTGCTAATCCATACATCAAATGGGCATCTGCCAACTCCGCATTTGTAAACATTGCACTGACTGCAAAACCACGTTCGTGATGAACACTAACCTGTTGATGCTACGTACTGACGTGCTTGATGCTAGTACTGTAGAGCAATGAGTCGCATGTCAGCACAAGCACCGAAGTCAACATTACGTTCCTTCAATAGGGCCAATTGGCGGCGAACCGAGGAAGTACAGTACATACTGACGAAACTAAAATAAGCTCTAACATGGATATTAATCGTTTCCGGACACATGTCCACATAGCATCTTTTCTTTATTTGTGTGTGAGGAATGTTTGGCCGTACCTCTTTGTAACACCCTATATATATATAGGGTGAGTCACCTAACGTTACCGCTGGATATATTTCATAAGCCACATCAAATACTGTCGAATCGATTCCACAGACCGAACGTGAGGAGGATTCTTACAAATCGTCACATGTTCACTTACGCTGATGTATACCTTGTAATTCGTACTCACACAAATAATCGTAGCACTTCCAGTTCGCCAAATATATGCTTGCACACTTGCACTATTAAACAATACTCTTTGTCGAAATAAATCGGCGTTAAAAAGAATTCTTACTCAAACGACCACAGGGGGCACCCAAAAGTGGGGCTTGCTCTGGGCAAGATGGCCGCTCGCTTATATAGGCTCGGATGTCTACTCCCCTCTGGTTATGCAAGTGCCAATCTCATCAATTCAGGTTACAAATTTTGATACATACATTCCTCGACAGAAATCAGTACACCATCGGAACGGCGCTAAAAAGTACATCTTATTTGATATGTTACATTAATTTCTAGGGTTATTCTATCGCCCGTAAATCAAGTTTTGGTTTTTGCAAAATTTCGCCACTTAGCGCAAATTTGTTTGTTTGCATCCGTCCTGCAAAGTTTCAATATTAAACTGCATGTAGCACCGTTTTTAGACGTAATCTATAGCGATCTATACATTGCGCTGCTCAAAATCTTCATATCTATAAAAATTAATTAATTATGGGCGATAAATGTAAATAATAATTTGCAAACAATGAAAACTATTGCAAGTTTAGTGTATAGTGTAACTTATCTAGTTTAAAATACGTGTAATGCCACGCAAAATATTATATAGTGCCGTTCTTTCCGTCATGAATTTTCTATTGAATTTCCTAAACAATTTTCCATCAGACTTTGTTTATTTCTCTTTACGGTCTTAATTATTTATAAATCTTAACATATGACTATGGCACTCGATCCGCTATGACGAAACGTTTTCAATGAGTGCTCGCTCATCCCTGCAAGTTGTTGTTTACTATTTTTATTAATCTTTCAGTATTCGTGATATTAACCGATTTTGAGGTTACTATAACTTTTGCGTTTCGTGACTTGAAATAAAGATCGATCTTTCAGAAGGTGCATATTGCTGACCACAATCCACTGACGCATCGCTCTTCACCGTAAGTTACATAGTTTTCATGCAATGCGCGAAAAACTAAACAATCCCCCAAGCTCCGGGCCACGTGGCCGCCCGGCGGCGCAGACATCCCACCGACCGTTGCAAATCTCGCGCGGGCGCGCCACGCGCTTCCACGAATGGCGCTCCATGTAGCGCGCTCACTCTCCACAAAGTAATCCTTGCATACGAGACCTATTCATCTAGTGACGGGGCTTTGTACCGTCACACTACATACGCGCACTATATGATGAAAAGTATACGGACACCACTATGGTAAAAGTAAGTGGCGGGTGTTGTGTTGTCAGTAGAGGAGCAGTAACAGAAGAATGGGTCGGTCATAAGAGCTCAGTGACCTCGAATGTTGAACCGTCACTGGATGTCCATCAGGGACATTAATTTCAGCTGTTCAAAAGCTGCCGAAGTCTAAGCCAAAACGCGTAGGAACCGGTACAGCTAAAGTAAGGCCAGACAGACCTCATTCTGCTGACGGACAGGGACCCTCGAGCATTCTGTAAGTTAGTTGTAAAATTTAGGGTGAAGTCAGGGGGAAGATCCACTCACCAGTTCCAAAGTGCTACCAGTGTCGCAACTAGCACACTGACCGTCCGTAGCATAATGAGACTAGACATGTGAGATTCAGGATTATGCGAGGGTTGCCCCGAAAGTAATGCACCGCATTTTTTTCTCAACCGAAAACAATACTACGAATGCGAAACGTTACGTATGTATTATGCGAAGTCTCCTGAGTGAGCGCGCCAAATTTCCGTCACTCCCGACAGATAGTGTAGTTGCAGGATTGTTTGAAAATGTCGTGTGCAGCTCACGTACTTTACAAGCAACGTGCCACCATCGAATTTCTCACTGCAGAGAAAGGAACTGTAGCAAATACTCACAAACCATTATGCAAAGTCTATGGAGCTCTGCTGTTGATAGAAGTACATTTAATCGCTGCGCACGGAGGGTGAAGTTGTAACGCCGGAAATCCATATCCTCCTATTTACGTCTATTGTACTATAATTTTTTTTTCCTTATTTTGTTACCTGAATATATGACATTTCCGTGCCTTTATATATTGTAATTGTTTTACTATTTGTATATATATTTATGCATCAATGTCGATTTATAACTGGTTTGTTTTGTAAATATTATTTGTATCTTACGGTGGGTCTTGCCTGAGGAAAACTATGCTGTCGAACGAATACATCGATAGGTCGTGCGGAGTACCAAAGTGTTTAGGATCTTTTGTAGTTTTAACTCTGCCGCGTGGAGCGCGGGCAGAGGGAGTTTGGCTGGGGGAGGGCGGTGGAGCAGGTGTGTTGTGTGACGCTCCCGCGAGTTGCCGCGCTTTCGGGGTTTGGCAGCATGTAATTGCGCTCGACTTGCTATGATAGTTTCTGTCACGGTGTCGCGGTTGGGAAGCATTAGCTGGCGCACACCGAGAGCCCGTTTCGCCTGGTGACCGTGTCGAGAAGAAGGCGCGCCAACATCCAGCTTCTGCAACAGCGACGGCCGACAATGAGTGACTGTCGCCACCTCCCCGATCGACGACTGCAAACCTTCAATCAACCAACAAAGAAGACTAAAAGCACGTAAAGTTTTAGAACTGTATGGCAGACCTTAGCTGTTCAAATTGTTTCAAAATTACAGCAACGTAGCATGAACCTTTGTTGCTCATTGTCCCATTTGCATTACCAAGCAGGGTCCCTTCCTTTTCCGGAATGAACCCGAGTGTCGTTGAAATTCAAACGTAAGCATTAAAGTAATATTATTCGATTTCACTGCTTTAATTTCAAAGTTCAGTTAAGGTATTCATAGCTGGCTACAATATTTAGATTACACAAGCACAAATTAAGAGTGCGAGTTTTGTTACCATATTTTAGCTTACCTGTGACTGCAGCTCAGCTTGGTACGTAATAAATTTTACTATTGTTAATTGTTCAGAATCATTTAATTCAGGTTCAAAGTTAAATCTCTTATTTCTAAATTGCGTAGATTCAAGTTGCTTTTGAAATGATTGTTGAGGTAGTCCAGGACTAACCGTATTTTACTGAATTTCGATGTACTTCAGAAACAGAGCTCACTATTAATTTCAGTCACTAAATTAACTTTCAATTTTCCGGTTTTATTAATTCTTTTGCTAAATTAAGTCAGAGTGTAGCGAAATTTATTACTTCTGACAAACTTTCAGTTTCCACACTACACACGTCAACCTTCAGTTGCCACGCTTCTAGTGCTAATTATATGCGTAATAACCTTTCTTTTTCAGTTACTATAGTAATTGTCCATGGGACTGGCGACCGTAATTTCCCCCAAATCTCAAATATCTAATTACCGCTAGTTAATTGTTAACGTAACGGCCGCACATTTACTTTCTTTTTTAACTCTACCCCTTTTCATAATTAATTTCCACCAGTTTCATTTGCATTTTTCCTTTGATTTAGACGTAACCCTTTCCTCCCTCTTTACTGACAGATTAACTTCGGTGACGATTGATTTTCCCAAATTTCCATTAGGTACACGCGGTTTAATTTTTCACTGTCTTTAAGGTTGATAAGTGAGGGGGAGGTTACAAGGTCATCAGAGGGCGGTTCGACTGAGCTCCACGACTTGCAGAGGTCGGGGATCTGGTACCGCGCGCCGCGGAATTTGAATCCCCGCCATGGACGTCGAAGATCCCTAGAGGTCTCTGCACTATCGCGCCGTAAACTGTGGTGGTGCGCGTCTCCTGTCCCGCTTTTAGTATGAGGGCGCCACAGTGGAACACGTGGTTCCAGCGGCCAATAGCGGCGCCCCCGATAGAGTACTTAAGAGCCTGTCTCTCGCTCAGCCAGTCGCCCTTCCCATTAACTACGTCCGTCTGATCTGCTCCTTTCTCTCCCGCCGTCCTTCCTATGTCACCGTCCATAACACAGATTCCTACACCTTTTTCCCTCTGCCGGTGTGCCCCAAGGCTCCGTCCTCTCCCCCCTTCTGTACCTTTTGTACACGGCGGACATGCCGCCGCCGTCAGCCCCCGTCCACCTTCTCCAGTTTGCCGATGACACCGCCTTCCTTGCCCTTGCCCCCAACCTACAGCGCTCCCAACACCTTCTCCAATCCCATCTTGACTGGTTCACCACTTGGTGCAACCAGTGGTTGCTCAAGGTCAATCCCTCCAAAACCCAGGCGATCATTGTAGGCAAAACCACCCCTTCCTTTCGCCTCCTTGATTTCTATCTCACCATCTATGGCCGTCCTATCACCCTCACTCCCACCCTTAAGTACCTTGGCGTCACCCTCGACCGTCGCCTCTCCTGGACTCCCCACCTCCGGACAATCCAAGCCAAGGCACGCTCCCGACTCAGTCTCCTCAAGCTCCCCTCCGGCCGTACGTGGGGTCTGGACCCCTCCACCATCCTCCACACCTATAAGTCCCTCATCCGCCCTATCCTTTGTTATGCCCATCGGGCTTGGATCTCCACCCCCCCCCCTACCTTTTATAAATCCCTCCAAATCCTTGAACGTCATGCTCTCCGCCTCGCCTATCGCATCCGTCTCCCCTCCCCCACACGGATCCTGTGCGATCTCATCCCCTTCCCCCATCTCCTCCTTTTCCTTGAAAGGATACGGATCCTGTACACCTCCCGCAAACTCGATCCTCCTCACCCGCTCGTCTCCCCGATCCTCTCCCACCCCCGCCCGCTGCCGCGCCTGTATTCCCACATCCCACCCGGTCTCCATCTCTCCACCCTCCTTACCCTCTCCCAAGGTGGCTTCCGCCAGCTCCCCCTCCCTGATGATGCCCTCCTCCCCTCCATCTACCCCTCCTATCAACTTTGATCCTCCCGCCCTCCTCCTGTGTTTGCTCCTCTGGGCACCCTCCCTCCCTTCTCTCCCTTTTCCCTCCCTCCTCCTTTTCTCCCCCCTCCTCCCCGGGCCTCATCTCCCCTGTCCCTCTCCTCCTGCCCCCGTCTCCCCAGCCATTGGCATCCTTTTTCTCCCCTCTCCCCCACCTCACCCCTGTTCCCCTCTTGGCAGGTCCCCGGACTCGCACACGCTCCATGGACTTTCGCGCGCCGGAGATCACCGCCATCAGTGTTTCGCGTGTGCCGTCGTGTTTAGTGTTCAGTGTTCACCGTCACACTCCCTCGTTCACCAGTTCCATCGTCATCTTCAGTGTTCGTGCGTCGTCTCATCAGTTAGCAGTGTGGATTATCGACGAGTGTGAACGGCTCCGTGTTTGCCTCTATGTGTCTCCTGTTTTATTGCCCACCGTTCTGTAACTTGTGTCTTCTCACTGTTTTTGCTGCTTGTGTCTTCTATGGCTGAAGAGCAGCGTAGTGTGCTGCTGACAGCCTGCCTGTTGTACAGGCTTTAAAATAACAATAAAGTAAAAAAAAAAAAAAGCTCAGCCAGCCCCTCCTCTGCCCACCCCACTCCCTGTCGCGTCTGCCCAGCGTCCCCCACCCCTCTTATGGGTCCTCATCCTCCATCACCTCATTTCCCGGCTCCCCCCCCTTTTTTATTTTCCCATCATATGTCCAGTTTCCCCCCCACCTGCTCTCGGCTGTGGTATGTCACATTTGCCAACGTTTTAGTGCAGTGTTCCAGTGACTGTTCAGTGTTGTTCGTCTTTCTCGTGTTGCGAACAGAAACCATGCTGTCGCTGGGTGTGAATTTTATGTCTTTTGCGAACAGAAACCAGACTGTCGCCATGTTTTTTTTTAATTGTCTGTCTATTGTTTTACCTGTCTGCTTTGTATGTATTTTCTTAGCGTCATCATCCCTCTGTTCTTTGTTTTAAGTTCCACGATTTCTTTTCGCCATGTTACTCTTTAAGTCTCCGATTTTATCGCCTGTTTTTATTATTTATTCTCTTCATCTTTCTAACAAAGTCTGTAGGCTGAAGAGCGGCATACTAAGCTGCTGCCAGCCCGCCCCCTTCGGGGGGAATTGAAATTCAATAAAGGAAAAAAAAAGGCTCAGCCAGCCAGTCTAATCTCGCGTACGTCTGTGGACACATCGCGTCGCGTTAAACAGCTTACTTACTTTCTTGTTCTGTGTACGAGTGGACGTGTTCGTTAGGTTTTCTTGTGACTCCGTTGTTCGATCTTGTTGTCTTTCGTTCTGTCCTTCGTCGGTCGTGTCCGTCCTCTCCCGTCGTGTTGTTGTTCGCAGGCCTCTCCGCGGGTCCCGCCGCTTTCCGTCATTTCAACCCCAGGACCGTCCCGGTCGCAATTCCAACAGGGGAAACCATCCATTGCTGACACACCTGACCTAGCCCCCTCGGACTTCCACTTGTTTGGGCCATTAAAGGATGCCATTCGTGGAAGACATTTTGATGACAAAGAAGATGTGATTAACACAGTGAAGCACTGGCCCCGCCACCAGGACAAGGATCGGTATCAACGGGGCATACACACCCTTGTTTCGCGCTGGAGAACGAGTATAGAACGGAATGGAAATTACATGGAAAAATAGGATGCGTAGATAAAACACCATTCTCTCATGTGTATAATTCTCATTATGTTCAATAAAGAACTGTTGAAGAAAAAAAATGCGGTGCATTACTTTCTGGGCAATCCTCACACATAGCAGATAGCGGTACAGCTGTAATCTTTGGACAACACGATCCACCTTTAGCCTTTTTAATATTTTGTTACATCGGTAATGTATATTTTCTCAGTCTGAATTCATTGCTTTATTTCGATGTTTGGAGACCCATAACTTTTGTGTCAGTTTTATTTATCATCATTTGTTATGAAAAACTATCCAGAATTAATTGATTGCTCAAAACTTAACAAAATGCAATTAGTATACTATGTAATATATTCTACAGATATATTACTTGTGTTTAAAAATCAATATGTGTTACACACACTGAGTTATCGAAGGAAAGCTAATGCATCTTTGGTTTTTGTCTTCTCTGCCGGCTATAGCCCGCTTCACATAGGACGGCGCTTCCGCGCATAGAGGCGGAGCGATAGGGAGGCGTGGAGGGGATGAGGTTTGCACGTGCGTGGCGGCAGGGAGTGGGCAAACGAAGTCCGTGTTGCCGAACTGTGTTGCTGTAGACAACATTCATATTCATTTGTTTTCAGTACATCGTATTATACGTTCAAATATATGAGGGAATAATGCGTTTTAGAACCAATTTCTATCGTTCGTCTGAATGAGATAAATCTTACTTGCGAGCCTTGAGGTTGTGTTCACTGTTCCACAGCAATTGTCTGTGTGATGTCAGAAGGCGAGAACAGCTGAAACATTGCCATTTATTGCGATTTGGACTGTATTATAAGTAAAAATATAATACATAACAAAATAAACTTCAAACTGAGACCTAAATCATTACATTTGATTGACAACTGCTTCTACTCCATATAACTTTTTTAATGTGTATTTCACTGCTCTTCAGTGTATATCACTATGCATAAAAAGGAATTACTGGTAACAAACACTAGTTATCATATTTTTCGGTGTCAACAGACTTATGAGTTCAAACTAACTTTCAACAATAAAGTGGGAGGACGCATTTATGATCCATTGAACAAACTAACAATTAATCATCTTCTGTAAATAACTCGACGGAATGCTGATCGATAAAGTCGAAAACCACCCATAGCCCGACAGCTAACCCTCCTCTCATTTTAAGGCATTTTCCAACTTACCAAAAATTTCCAAAATTTTCGAATGTGTGCCATTACAATGACGGGTTTACGTGTCGAAATACTGGAGTTTTTGACGAATTTATCCAGCCTCATTCTCGCAAGTAATACAACATGCTGGAAAAACCTTAACTTCTCCTTGGGCAATGTGCTGAACATTATGGTCTGAATACTTCACAGGCTACATATTCCTAACCAATAAAAGCTAGGATGTTCTCATGTACAGTGTATTTAATTGACACGTTCATTAAAACGTTTTTAAACATTGAATCTTTAAAACCAAGAAAGATCATTACTTTACTTTGTTTCAAATTCTACATCGTAATACGATCTGCTATCTGAGCCCATGTCCGAACTATCTATTTGTAGATTTAGGATGATACGTTCGACGCTTTTATCCATCTTCACCTCCCTGTAAAAGTCTTATTTTTTGAAACTTTTCAGCGAAACACCCATAGTGTGCCCACGCTGAAGAGGGATGCTGTCTATTGCTTCATGCACCAGCCTTTCAGTGTCTGTTATCTGGAATGTTTTGTTTTTCCCCCACATAGTTTGTAACCCGTGCGCGAATTAATTCTATCGGATTATACAGTAATATGTGGGTAAACTCAAAACTGTGCGACCACATTCACATGCAAGAAAGTCAAATTTGTACATTCTGTCGCGTGACTTTTATAAATTAACGAGCGGCAGGAGTTCAGCACGAGTGTGGCTTATACTGTCCGGAATATTTTTATTCCTCAGCCAGAGCACAACGTCCCCTATCCTGGTGCTCGTACGTCGTCATTTCTCTGTAACAGCTGAATGATAACTGGCACGGTAATTACAATGACCGACTTCCAAGCTAGGTATCGCAAGAATTGTGCGGTGAATCACTTTTTGAAAGTGATAGCGTTCATTTCCGAATGGTAGTCACTACTGTGTTTCTTACAGCTAAATAAAAGTTTACTCTCAGGAACCAAATCAGAAGAAGAGCCAGCATGCAGAACAAGTATCCGAAAACCTTCCCCTAATTAAAACCGCCAGTACCATCACTCATTTTCCAGCAGGTATTCATGGAATGATTCTGATTAACCCATGTTACATCAAGGTAACACGCTGTAGAACTATCTCCTACTCTTGTATCGCGCTTCTATGTCACTTCTTTCAACTGAAAACTGTCTTCTTAACATGTTTAAAACCAATGTATATTAAAATTCTTTACATTGACGAAGGGTTACATTTGAAGCCAGTTTGCTCAGGCACAATTGTAACACGTTTTTGTGATGTCAGGTACTCCCTTCTTGAATACATATCAAACACGGATCGCTTTAAAACGTGGTTGTAAAAACCATCTATTCGTGCTACAAGTTTCTTGCGATTTTGAAGGTTTTCAGGCGAGGTTTCTACTTCTCCGGCACATTTTTTCGCTATTCTCTGTACAGTTCTGCTGCCGACATGTGCTTCTGCAGTTCGTTCTTGAGTCTTCAAAGTGTCAAAAATAGAAGTATCACTTTCAGATTCACATTTGAAGAAGTTATAAATGCGGGACACAAACATTATCGACTGGTTGTGGAGCATCTACATCTACATGATTACTCTGCAATTCACAATTAAGTGACTGGCACAGCGTTCATAGAACCACCTTCAAGCTATTTCTCTACCGTTCCCCTCTCGAACAGTGCACAGGAAACACGAAGGCTTTTTTCTTTCCTTGAGAGCTCTAACTTCTCTTATTTTATTATTATGAACATTTCTCCTTAAGTAGGTGGGTGCCAACAAAGTATTTTCACACTCTGAGGAAAAAGTTTCTTTGAAGTTCTACGATCAATTCTATCTGCTGTGGTTCCCACACCTGACAGCAATGCTACAGAAGAGGGCGGATAGCATAGTCTAAGTAGTCTCTCCAGCATTTTCTAAGTGTTCTACAAAGAAATCGCAGTCTTTGGTTTGCTTTCTGCACAACGTTAACCATATGATAGTTGCATTTAAAGTTATTCGTAATTGTAGATCCCTATGTATTTAGTTGAATTTGCAGCGTTTAGAATCGTGAGTTTTATCCTGTAAACAGAATTTGACGGATTCCATTTAGTACTCATGTGGATGACTTCAGACTCTTTATTATATAGAGTCAATCACCATTTTTCTCACCATACAGATATCTTGTTCACGTCGTTTTCTAACTTGTTTTAATCTCTGATGACTTTATAAAACGGTAAATCACAGCATCATCTGCAAACAGTCTAAGAGGGCTGTTGAGATTGTGTTGTAAACCTTTTATTAGATCAGGAACAGAGGAGCACCTTCCTTGCAAACGCCAGATATCGCTTCTGTTTTACTGTATGATTTTCACTCTATTACTATATACAGTTATCTTTCTGACAGGAAATCACGAAACCAGTCACACGAATAACACGATACTCCATAGGGACGCAATTTAATTAAAGTTGCTTGTGAGGAACTCTTCGCGTTCAATATGACATCGTCATTTGGAAATCACATTAAAACTTTTACAGATACACATTTACAGCTATACTACTGCAAGAAAGTAACATCGATGTCTGAGTGAATAATTCGATTGCTCTGTGAATGAAACTGCGTTGTCGCGAAATACGGCAACAGCGCAGCATATGGGAGAGAGATTCTCGCAGTCCAGTTTGTAACTCGCGGCTTGCCGCTCGGAAAGAGAATTAATCTTATTGGCTGCTAACAGTTAATTGTTGGGGGGTGCGCAGAACGGCTGAAAATAGGGCCGCCTTCCAACATGATACGAGCTGTAATAGTGGTGGAGAGTCGCATGCGAGCTGTGATGAAGAGAAGCTGGAAAGTAACTCGTCTCTGACGTACTACAGTGCGTCATATCGTTAGGGCACAAGTAATATGGAAAATTATATTGTGGTTAATTGAAAGTGAAGAATACATACGAAAATGAGCCTAACTGGTGTTTCGTTTTAAACATGTTACATTTAATACGTTTTTGCGGCGTTTTGATTGAGACGCATTCTTGATGACTTTACTAAGGACTTACGCCACAGTAATGGGAGCAAAAAAGATTAACATATTGTTCTTAAACACTTTCAAGATCTAGGAGACTTCTCAGTGAAATCGAAGCCCGTTTATTTTCTGAAGAACGAGCAACAACAATTGCAGCGACAACAACGACAATCAACAGAAGTTCTCAATCAACTACTATTCACAAAATTCAGTGGTATCGCAAAAAGTTATAGGATACAATGTGCTGCAATTAACCTTAATCAATTCTGTGTCTGATAACCACACACATAATTGCAGTTCTACTTTTATTACGTCAGTAGTTAACACTATTTCAGTTGTAGATAAGACACAGGGTTCCATTAGAGCTGGGAGTTAAAAAGAATGGGATAGAAAGAACGAACAGCTCCTTATAAGCCACATGTTTCTGTAGTCACTGCTAAGAAATGCTTGAAGTGGTCTATAGACTGACGCCATTGGACTGTGAATGACTGGAAGCGAGTTATCCTGAGTGATAAATAATGATATCCTCTGTGTCAGTCTGGTGGAAGGATTTGTGTCTAACAAACTCCCTGATAACGTTACCCTTGGTCATGGCTCGTGCCTACAGTGGAACGTGGAGGAGAAAGTGTTGCAGTATGAGGGTGTGTTTTCCTAGTTGGGATGTGTGAGCCCTCTTAACTGATTATCTAGGGCAAGTACAGCAAAAGCAAAGCTCGTATGGAAATAGTTAGGTCCGGTTACCCAGAATAAAATCTTTGATATGTACAAAACCTTTGTTTTAACCCAGAGACGTATTATAAGAAAATCTGGCATTTTAACACTGCTAAAACCGAAATACATAAAAATTAAATGTATATATATTTTTAACGAGATAATAAATATTTTCTTTTTTTTAAAATCAGATGCACTGCTAGTGCAATACCTTTTAAAGGGAAAAATGGCTCAGATATATACTTTATATTTGACTCGAATTTATGTTATGCACTGAACTTAAAGCCCAGGATGACCTGACGCAGTGCGAGGATTGTATTTTAATGGAAATTTTGTTGCAGTAACTCTTAAGTAGTAAGTTTCAAAAAGCAGCGCACATACGATAAAATTTCAAAACAAGTATTAATCTCCACGTTAAATTCCATTAGTATAACAAAAGTTTATAGTTAAAAACTAATGACTTAAAATCTGACAAGTTTAGATATACCTTTTACTACGAATTCTGTGATTTGAATAAGTTAAAAAAGGAAAAATAAATAATCGAAGCCTCTACAGAACAGGGTGCAAAATGCTTCTCACCTGTACCGCATTAATCGTCGTGTCTCAAAGTGAATATCAGCTTGGTATTGATAAAACTGTACTTGATACTATAACACACCAAAATTCCAGTTACACACACATACTGGGCGGATCTTTGTAACATAGCAATTGAATATAATAAGATAACCTCCAACATTGTCCTCAATGGTCGAGGTTATCTTATTATATATACTTGAGGACATTGTTGTGGAAATGGAAGAGTATGTAGATCAAGATGAAATGGGAGATACGATACTGCGTGGAGAGTTTGACAGAGCACTGAAAGACCTGAGTCGTAACAAGGCCCCAGGAGTAGACAACATTCCATTAGAACTACTGGCGGCCTTCGGAGAGCCGGTCCTGACAAAACTCTACCATTTGGTCAGCAAGATGTATGAGACAGGCGAAATACCCTCAGACTTCAAGAAGAATATAATAATTCCAATCCAAAAGAAAGCGGGTGCTGAAGGATGTGAAAATTGCCGAACAATCTTATCTTAGAAGCTAGATTAAGAAAAGGCAAACCTACGTTTCTAGCATTTGTGGGCTTAGAGAGAGCTTTTGACAATGTTGACTGGAATACTCTCTTTCAAATTCTGAAGATGACAGGGGTCCTATACAGGGAGCGAAAGGCTATTTACAATTTGTACGGGAACCAGATGGCAGTTATAAGAGCCGAGGTACATGAAAGGGAAGCAGTAGTTGGGAGGGGAATGAGACAGGTTTGTAGCCTATCCTCGATGTTATTCAATCTGTATATTGAGCAAGCAGTAAAGGAACAAAAAAGAAATTTGGAGTAGGAATTAAAATACATGGAGATGAAATAAAAACTTTTAGGTTCGCCGATGACATTGTAATTCTGTCCGAGAAAGCAAAGGACCTGAAGGGCAGTTAAACGGAATGGACAGTGTCGTAAAAGGAGGATAGAATACGAACATCAACAAAAGCAAAACGAGGATAATGGAATGTAGTCGAATTAAATCGGGTGATACTGCGGGAATTAGATTAGGAAATGAGACACTTAAAGTAGTAAATGTGTTTTGCTATTTGGGGAGCGAAATAACTGCTGATGAGCGAAGTAGAGGAGATATAAAATGTAGACTGCCGATGGCAAGGAAAGCGTTTCTGAAGAAGAGAAATTTGTTAACATCGAGGATAAATTTAAGTGTCAGGAAGTCCTTTGTGAAAGTATTTGTATGGAGTGTAGCCATGTATGGAAGCTCGGGTACCGCGCGCCACCGAATCTGAATCCCCGCCAGACGTCATGGTCGTCGAGGACCCCTAGAGGTCTCTGCACCATCGCGCTGTAATCTGTGGGGGCGCGCGCCTCCTGGCGTGCATTTAGCGTGACGGCGCCATAGTGGAACACGTGGTTGCTGCGACCAATAACGTCGTCCTCGATAGAGTACTTATGCGCCTGCCTCTTGCTCAGCCAGCCTCTCTCCCTCCCCCACCCCCTTCGCGCGCCTGAGATCGTCGCCTAGTGTTTGTGTCTGGCGTCGTGTTCGTGCTCAAGTGTTCCAGTGTTTCTTCGTTTGTGCTCCAACGTTCGTGTGTGCCATCTATCATCTCTATGCGTGTCCACGTGCCTGAAAATTCTTATATTGGATTCTGCGCCCGTGAACGGCTCCGTGTGTTTTAATTTTGTATGTCTACGTCTGTATATCCACCCTGTCTGTTCTACGGTTGTCTTCATTTGTATCTTTAATTTTATCTTTGGCCGAAGGGCAGCGTAATATGCCGCTGCTGGCCTACCTGTATCAGGTGTGAAAATAACAATAAAGAAAAAAAAAAAGAAAAAGCTGAGCCAGCCAGTCTAACATTGAGTACGTCTCTGGACATATCGCTTCGCCTTAGACAGTGTATTTAAAAAATGCTTTAAATGGCTCTGAGCACTATGAGACTTAACATCTGAAGTCGTCAGTCCCCTAGAACTTAGAACTACTTAAACCTAACTAACCTAAGGACACCACACACATCCATGCCCGAGGCATGATTCAAACCTGCGACCGTAGCGGTCGCGCGGTTCCAGACTAGTGCCTAGAACCGCTCGGCCACCCCGGCCGGCATCTGTCAGCACCTGCTTCCTCTGTGATTGGAATTATTATATTCTTCTTGAAGTCTGAGGGTATTTCCCCTGTCTCATGCATCTTGCTCACCAGATGGTCGAGTTTTGTCAGGGCTGGCTCTCCCAAGGCTATCAGTAGTTCTAATGGAATGTAGTCTACTCCCGAGACCTTGTTTCTACTTAGATGAGTGAAATTAATATTCAAAATTGCAAATTCCTCAAGCCTCTGTCATGCAACACAACAATGAACAGTTACTGAGGCAGAAAAATTTAGACTGAAACCTCTCATTAGCAAACAAATAGAAATCGCAGTAAATAGTTAACCAATTTTCATATTATTATGGCACTCGTTCATTGCATGGAGAGGAAAGTGACTCTGCTTATTAGTAATGTCGGAGGACAATGACAACACACGTGCCCTACAAGTTTTAGCTATTGTGGGTTATTATTCAAGAAAGTTAGTCAAATTTTGTGAAAGATATGCCACTGGGTATGTACTGTAAAACATTAGTTATACTCTGCCAGTTAACAGTCGTCTACGGCGTTTTAGTTGCGCAGACGACCCTCGAATGTCGCCAACGACAACGCTAAGCTGCCGCTGTTGCTGCTGCTGCTGGTTGAGAACCACGAGTCGTCTCCAGAGCCACGGATGATTAGTGAACAGGTGACAGAACTGCAGCTTCCTCCGCCTGTTCACTCCTACCGTGATCTCAATACTCGCGGGTTAACTAATTAGGTGCGCCTACACTGGCGCGAGCATAGATACATAACCGCGTCTGCGGTAGCGCCCAACAATCACTTCCCTTTCATGACTCAAGTTGCTCTGCTTCCTCTCTGCTCGCAGCGCGGCACAGACTCTCTATATGCAAAGATAAACATAGGCACAGCTACCATAGAGTAAAAATATCTATGGAGTGAGCATAGCCTACTGCGCATGTTCTCAATATCTAACCGGGCTAGTCACGCGGTATCGCGACTTTCCTGTTTATCTGCGATTTGTGGTAACAGCGAAACTTTAATATTACACGTTATCCCCTGTTTTAACATACGTTTCTACACGTTTTAGTAGTAATAACAGCCATGATGCAGTATTTTTTGGGTCTAGTGCAGCAGGGGATACAACCCGTCGGCTTTGAACAATGACGTCATTCCTTAGTCATAGATCGTAATGTCTTCACTTCGAGGCATAGATAATAAAGCAGTTCTGTGTTCTAATAAGCACTATCATTAAAATAATTGAATGTTAATCTAAAAGCGATCGCTTGATATTCGGTACATCATTAAACGTGTGATTTAATTAACTTAATTTTTTTTATTCGGCCGGTACTTAATATTTTTCGTAATGATATTGAGGTAATGTGGATTGTGTTTTTTGGCTTTTTAAAAAAAAATCTCACGAGATAGAATAAACTGATCCTACTTTATTAAGCAATCAGTAAAAAAACGAAATTGAAACATGACAGCAAAAGCAACAGCTTTTGCTGTTATGTTTCAATTTCGTTTTTTTACTGATTGCTTATTAAAGTAGGATCAGTTTATTCTATCTAGTGAGATTTTTTTTAAAGCCAAAAAACACTTATCAGCTACTGAAGGCAGCTACAACACTACGAAGAATCGCTTCTCGGCTTTTGACAAGATATTGGTTAATAAAGTAGGATCAGTTTATTCTATCTCGTGAGATTTTTTTTTAAAGCCAAAAAACGCTATTGCTTAATAAAGTAGGATCAGTTTATTCTATCTCGTGAGATTTTTTTTTAAAGCCAAAAAACACTTTTTAGCTACTGAAGGGAGCTACAACACTAAGAAGAATCGCTTCTCGGCTTTTGACAAGATCAATGTTTATCTCTCTCGCATTCCTTTGTTTCTCAACATTCTCCTCAGCTCTTTCACCTTTGTAATACATGGTCTCTGGCGGCTTGTGACGTCATTGTTCAAAGCCGACGGGTTGTATCCCCTGCTGCACTAGACCCTATTTTTTTGCTACTGATGTAAAGAGAAGTACGTGAAAGGAGGATCAGTTACTTTTCATAGGTACGTACAACAAATCTCTAATAGTGAATATCATATTAATGTGAAGCGCTTTATATGTTTAAAACCATCGAGACGCGGTATTATAATGTCTTGTATTGTAGAGAAAATTGCGATTTTTTATTTTTTGCCTATGTGTTTACTAGAGAAGTACGCAGCTCGTGGTCTTGCAGTAGCGCTCTCGCTTCCCGCGCACGGAGTCCCGGGTTCGATTCCCGGCGGGGTCAGCGATTTTTCCTGCCTCTAGATGACTGGGTGTTGTGTCGTATTCATCATCATCATCATTCATCCCCATTGCGGTCGGAGGAAGGCAATGGAAACCCACCTCCGCTAAGACCTTGCCTACTACGGCGGTGCAGGTCTCCCGCATCGTCCCCTACACTCCTCGCGGTATGGGACCTCATCATCATTACGACAGAAGTGCTTGATAAATTTACAAGTGCATTTAAGCTGCCAGTCATTGTTTACGTATTCGTGCTATATTCATCTGTAGATTTCATTGCTACAAATGCGTTTTTCCCCCTTTCTGTGAAGCATCGGCAGCCTATACAGTGTGATTGTGACGTAATTATTTAGAACGGAGATTCGACAACATGAATAAGTGCAGTAGAAAACCTACAAAGGTGTTGTTGGCTGTCACTTCTTTCCCCGCACCCGAAAAATCGTGAGTAATATGGAACTGAGCTATGATATTGTGGCGAAAATGCATATTACCCTTGCTCTTCACAGCTTTAAAGCTATTTCCGTTCCAGGCATAAAATTGTTAAGATGTCTATAAAACGCATATACAATGTTTTAGGATACTTCTGAAGGTGATCTATCTGTTCTAGCGAAGTAAAAACACTAAACCTACGCTAAGCGCAATACGGAGTAACATGCGGCGTCCCAATACCACGGGGCGTGAGCAGCAAGAGATGTTGCGGACAGATTTCTCGTTCTGCGCATCCGAATGCTCACTCCATAGTTATTTATACTCTATGACAGCTACTGCCATTTCTTCGCTGCTGTCGATACATTAAAATAAAGTACCCTTGGCTATTACCCAGCAGTTTACAATATTTACATTATAATTACAATCAATTATATGTATAACACTCCCCGTCTGCTAACTACTGTACCATAACCTCAATGCCAGAAGCAGGTTGTAACATAAAACAATTTTGTAAAAGTAACTATGGCACAAAGCAACAGAGCAGTGTTACCCTCTGAGAGGAATTTTGTTAAGTTGACCGTATTGTTCCTAATGGAAGTGGCTTATCGGAAATGAAAGTCAGAATTACGTTAATATTGGAATAGTGACAAACAAAATTTTGCCTAGCAATACTGTTTATAGAATAAGGGAAACGGTCGCCAGCCTAATTAGGCAAGAGAAAGATTAACATTCTCGTTTATGAAAGTAGGTATAAGTAACTATAATGGACAACACAACAGACACAACCTAGACTTAGCAACACGCGAGTGCAATGAACTCTAACACACATATGTTTTAAGATTGAAGCTAACAGTTAGAGCAGCAGGAACTATTTTCAAAATTATAACAGGTACAGAAAAACACTATCACTTTCAGGGTTTACACAAACTGAGTGGTCTTTATACTGTTAATATGCACACAAGAGAGACAAACACTTGGCATACATGAGAATGTAACGTTTCACAACTGCAGCTTTCTCACTTTTACTACAACGAAACACAATGTTGACAAAATTGCGAGGAACTGACTCTCCTTTTTAGAATTTACTACAGACAACAACGTGATCATTTTCTTTATAAGACTCAGCCTAAAGTTTGAAGTTGGTAACAGCACTTTAAATAACAGTTTCAATAGGAAAATTATTATTGGATAAATAACATTTGCTTTAACTCACTCTGTTACCACATTAGCTTTAACTATCTTTCTAATAAGTTCAAGAGGCATTATTTAACAAAGCTCTAGGCTTCAACGTACTTTCAGTAAGGACACTCGGTAATCACTTTACTTCAAACGGAGAGGACCCTGAGAGGTGTTATGATGAGGAGTAAAATCAAGGTAGGTAAATAAATTCCGATATGAATTACCTTATATTTCAGCACACTAACACATCCATTAGGCTGATCCTTCACTGTACATCAATATAGTATTACGTTACAGTGATTGCGCAATGTGGTGGCAATTGCATGTTGGTAGGTGGAATTACAGGTAGAATTGCCGGACTTTATCGTATCTTCATGGCGATGATTCATACAAATTCCAGAATAGATCCAACTATTTATCCACCCATCCGGGGCATTGGAAAGAAGCAGTAAAAGCCTCTCTCTGAATCAGCATGATATGCACCTTTACATTGACAGTGCACAGACTGGTAGCTCCTTCCCGACTAGTGGCTCGTCTCCGACTGACTATCAGTTCCACCTTTTCCACCTATGCCAACCACAATTTGCGCGTGCTACGCATTTCCGTTCCAGAGGGGAACCACTACACCATTTACATACAAACTAACTAAGAACCCTAAGTGAGGATCAGCAATTTACATAACAGCAAACAAATACATTAAATAAAACAGAACATTTTCACATATTGTCACTTCTACAAAAGATTATTCACACAAAATTACAATTACATACAATAAGTTCTGTTCCCTCCAAATGGGACAAAGAATACAAATTGCAGATACACTACTTTGCATAGAATCAAATCACGACATCAAAGGTTTGACAAAGAAAAGAATACACAATTTTATGCTATCGATTTGAACACATTCACAGGCGATCAACAATGTAACATTAAATAAAGCAAAATGAATCCATACAGCATAAGAGCTGTGGTGTTACATATGCATTCACAAATAAATTACATATTAAACGTTGTTTCTGTATTAATGCTTACAGATTCAGAATATGAAGTACAATGCACGTTATCAACGGATATTAAATGGAGAAAACTTTTGGATGGTGTAGAAGGTAGTTTAACTGCATTTTCGGTGTTACAAATTCCACACTACGTCATTTACCTTTTGCGTTCAACTCAGCCCGCAGAATATTAAATTCAGCTCTTTGACTTGCAATACCTACGTTCAGAGTGGCAAACTATGAACTGCGCTCTTGCAGTACGGCCATTACAGCAATCAAAACAGAAACATTTAAACACTGGCTGTCGGTTATATAAGCAACAGCGTTTGAACGAGAGGACGGCAGCTGCTTTTTTGCACTCTGTTTTGGGAAATGAAGTGCTACCAATCGTCTAGTTTGTGAAGACGACTTCTCGTGCTAAGCGAAATCCCACACTGAGACGACTGTTAGGTGCTAAAACATACTCAATACACTACAGATACTAGATTTTTTTTAAAAAATTCCCCCGTCAGTAAGAACCGTCCAGTTCCTGTTAGGAAGTTCTTAGTGCTGTCCCAAATCTGGTCCGTATTTTGTTCAGTAGGCGACAGTCCGACACTCCATTGAATTCCTTCTCCACATCAAAGACAGTGGGATCAATCTGGACATTCTTATTTACTGCCTTCCGAGTCTCAAGGACGACAGAGAGATTAGTTCCACAAGATGACTGTTTATCGAATCCGTGTTGTCGCCCACAGAGGGGATTTTCACTATCCTCAAAACGTCATAAAAACATACGATCATGAACAATGTAATAATGCTACAACGGATTGACATCGGCGATATGGGACTATGACTGTGCATGTCCGCCGACGAACCTTCTTCCCGACCCGAATAACCTTCCCCATTTCTCCGATCCCTACGTTAGTGCAACAGCCTGCAATAAATTGTTGCCACAAAGTAAGCACGTTGTTTAGCATGAACTACATGTAATCATTTGGATTTACATTATTGGGAAATTTTAGTCCATAGTCTGTAACCTCCCCCCTCACTTATCGACCTTAATGAAAGTGAAAAATTAAACCACGTGTACCTAATGGAAATTTGGGAAAATAATCGTCACCGAAGTTAATCTGTCGGTAAAGAGGGAGGAAGGGTTACATCTAAATGAAAGGAAAAATGCAAATGAAATTGGTGGAAATTAATTTTGAAAAATGGTAAAGTTAATAAAGAAAGTAAATGTGCGGTCGTTACGTTAACAATTAACTGGCGTTAATTAGATATTTGAGATTTGGGGAAAATTACGGTCGCCAGTCCTATGGACAACTACCATAATAACTGAAAATGAAAGATTAATGCACATATAATTAGCACTAAAAGCGTGGCAACTGAAGGTTGACACGTGTTGTGTGAAAACTGAATGTTTATTAGAAGTAATAAATTTCGCTACACTCTGACTTAATTTAGCAAAAGAATTAATAAAACCGGAAAATTGAAAGTTAATTTAGTGACTGAAATTAATAGAGAACTTTGTTTCTGAAGCACTACGAAATTAAATTAAATAAGGTTAGTCTTGGGCTACCTCAACAATCATCGCAAAAGCAACTTGAATCTATGCAGTTTTGAATTAAGAGACTTAACTTCGAACTTGAATTAAATGGTTTTTAACAATTAACAATAGTAAAAATTAATACGTACCAAGCTGAGCTGCAGTCACAGGTAAGCTAAAACATGGTAAGAAAATTCTCACTCCTAATTTGTGCTTGTGTAATCTAAATATAATTTTGTTTGGTTATGGTAGCCAGCTATGAATACTTTAACTGAACTTTGAAATTAAAGCAGTGAAGTGGTATGATATTGCTTTAATGCTGGTGTTTGAATTTCAATGACACTCGGGTTCATTCCGGAAAAGGAAAGGACCCTGCTTGGTAATGCAATTGGAACAATGAGCAGCAAAGGTTCATGCTAAGTTGCTGTACTTTTGTGATGCAAATGGAACAGTTTGAAAAGCTGAGGACTGGCATACAGTTCTAAAACTTTATGTGCTTTCAGTCTTCCTTGTTGGTTGATTGAAAGTTTGAAGTCGTCGATCGAGGAGATGACGACAATCACTTACTGTCGTCCGTCGCTGTTGCAGAAGCTGGATGCTGGCGCGCCTTCTTCTCGACACGGTCACCAGGCGAAACGGTCTCTTGATGTGTGCCAGCTAATGCTTCCCGTCCGCGACACCGTGCCAGAAACTATCATAGCAAGTCGAGCGCAATTACATGCTGCCAAACCCCCGAAAGCTCGGCAACTCGCGGGAGCGTCACACAGCACACCTGCTCCACCGCTCTACTCCAACCAGACTCTGCTCTGCCTGCACTCCACGCAGCAGAGTTACCACTACCAAAGATCCTAAACACTTTGGTTCTCCACACGACCTATCGATGTAATCCTTCGATAGCATAGTTTTCCCCAGGCAAGACCCAGCGTAAAAATACAAATAGTATTTACAAAACAAACCAATTATACATCGACATAAATGCAGATATATATATATATATATATATATATATATATATATATATATATATATATATATATATATCCATCTATTGTACTATAATTTTTTCCTCATTTTGCTACATTTCCATGTCTTTATATATTGCAATTTATATATATATATATATATATAACAATTTTGCTACATTTCGATGTCTTTATATATTGCAATTTATATATATATGTATATATATATATACATACACTACTGGAAATTGAAATAAGAACACCGTGAATTCATTGTCCCAGGAAGGGGAAACTTTATTGACACATTCCTGGGGTCAGATACATCACATGATCACACTGACAGAACCACAGGCACATAGACACAGGCAACAGAGCATGCACAATGTCGGCACTAGTACAGTGTATATCCACCTTTCGCAGCAATGCAGGCTGCTATTCTCCCATGGAGACGATCGTAGAGATGCTGGATGTAGTCCTGTGGAACGGCTTGCCATGCCATTTCCACCTGGCGCCTCAGTTGGACCAGCGTTCGTGCTGGACGTGCAGACCGCGTGAGACGACGCTTCATACAGTCCCAAACATGCTCAATGGGGGACAGATCTGGAGATATTGCTGGCCAGGGTAGTTGACTTACACCTTCTAGAGCACGTTGGGTGGCACGGGATACATGCGGACGTGCATTGTCCTGTTGGAACAGCAAGTTCCCTTGCCGGTCTAGGAATGGTAGAACGATGGGTTCGATGACGGTTTGCATGTACCGTGCACAATTCAGTGTCCCCTCGACGATCACCAGTGGTGTATGGCCAGTGTAAGAGATCGCTCCCCACACCATGATGCCAGGTGTTGGCCCTGTGTGCCTCGGTCGTATGCAGTCCTGATTATGGCGCTCACCTGCACGGCGCCAAACACACATACGACCATCATTGGCACCAAGGCAGAAGCGACTCTCATCGCTGAAGACGACACGTCTCCATTCGTCCCTCCATTCACGCCTATCGCGACACCACTGGAGGCGGGCTGCACGATGTTGGGGCGCGTGCGGAAGACGGCCTAACGGTGTGCGGGACCGTAGCCCAGCTTCATGGAGACGGTTGCGAATGGTCCTCGCCGATACCCCAGGAGCAACAGTGTCCCTAATTTTCTGGGAAGTGGCGGTGCGGTCCCCTACGGCACTGCGTAGGATCCTACGGTCTTGGCGTGCATCCGTGCATCGCTACGGTCCAGTCCCAGGTCGACGGGCACGTGCACCTTCCGCCGACCACTGGCGACAACATCGATGTACTGTGGAGACCTCACGCCCCACGTGTTGAGCAATTCGGCGGTACGTCCACCCGGTCTCCCGCATGCCCACTATACGCCCTCGCTCAAAGTCCGTCAACTGCACATACGGTTCACGTCCACGCTGTCGCGGCATGCTACCAGTGTTAAAGACTGCGATGGAGCTCCGTATGCCACGGCAAACTGGCTGACACTGACGGGGGCGGTGCACAAATGCTGCGCAGCTAGCGCCATTCGACGGCCAACACCGCGGTTCCTGGTGTGTCCGCTGTGCCGTGAGTGTGATCATTGCTTGTACAGCCCTCTCGCAGTGTCCGGAGCAAGTATGGTGGGTCTGACACACCGGTGTCAATGTGTTCTTTTTTCCATTTCCAGGAGTGTATATATATATATATATATATATATATATATATATATATATATATATATATAAATTGCAATATTTAAAGACATCGAAATGTAGCAAAATAAGGAAAAAAATTATAGTACAATTGATGGAAATAGGAGGATATGCATCTCCGGCGTTACACGTCAACGATCACTTAGCTCGGTGCCTTTCATTTCGACAAATGTATATATGACTGATCTTTTATAGACTTAACGTAAGAACAAAATTTCATCAGATTTTCTTTTAAACAAGAATTCGTTTATGTCTGTAATAGTTTTAGAAGCAACTTTCTAACACGGAAATAGAACCATGGCCGGTATTTCGCAGCAATCACCAACACCCTCGCTACTTAGTTGTGTACAGCAAGTGGTACAACACTATGCAATTTCATCCACTGATACCAAAAGTAGTGATAAAGTTTTAATTAGCGAATCGAAAAGCTATAGTTAAGTAGTTAATGTTTTGTTTGTTTGCCAGTACATATTTGCAGCCCTGGTACATAGTGATATCGCCACGCTACAATACCCAAGCACGTCGCTAGAGGAACCAGAACAAAATCGGGCAGCGAAGTGTCGTGCATTTGAAGTTGTGCAACGGTTCAACAATCCATGTTGAGTTGGTGGAAATGCACGGAAACAATGTGTCATAACACACAATAGATGTGGCGCACACGCTTCCAGTGTGGTTAGATTAGTAGTGGGGGTAGCGGAAAAAATTAAAATCAGTCATAGATAACTTTTCAGTATCGTGCACGACATTTTGAACAAGACAAGTGTTGCCAACCCCTGGGTTACACGACTCCTCACACCACTCCAGAGGCCCGCCAAAACGAGAAGGTATCGGAAATGTACCTGTGTAAGGATACCCAGTTGATTTCTTTAGGTGCCAATAACCATAAGTGGTTCAAATGGTTCAAATTTCTCTATGCACTATGGGACTTAGGGACTGATGACCTCAGTGCTCAGAGCCATTTGAACCATTTGAACTATGGGACTTAACATCTGAGGTCATCAGCCCCCTAGACTTACAACTTCTTAAACCTAACTAACCTAATGACATCACACACATCCATGCCCAATCCAGGATTCGAACCTGCGACCGTAGCAATAGCATGGTTCAGGACTGAAGCGTCTAGAGCCGCTCGACCACAGCGGCAGGCTCATGGATGAGTGGTGGGTCTATTAGACTCAAATACAAGAAAATTCGACGCACTATGAAAGAATGACCCGGGTGGGTCGTAAGTCGATAGATGTTATGTACCTCTACATACAATCAAAACTATTATAAGTTGAGAAAATTTGGATGATCAATTCAATAGAAAAAGCTTCACAAATTGTGCAAGTCTATACAGCGTTGGTCCATCTCTGGCCCTTATGAAATCGGGAATGTCATGCCATATTCTGTCCAATTGGCGATTTACATCGTGGAAGTGCCGAAATCTTTAGAGGGCACTGCCCATAATGTTCGAAAGGTTCTCAATTGGAGAGATATTCGGCGACCTTTCTGACCGAGGCAGGGTTGGGCAAGGACGAAGACAAGCAGTAGAAACTCACCCCGTGTGCATGTGGGCATTATATTGCTGAAATGTAAGGCCAGGACGGCTTTCCATGAAGGGCAACAAAATGGGGTGTAGACTGACAACCCACCGTTGTTCGGGACGTCTCCAGAAACGTCTTCACTGGCCATCGAGGCTCAATTCGAAGCAGGACTCGTCACTGAAGGCAATTCTACTCCATTCAACGAGATTCCAATCTGAATGTCACCCGCCATGCGGGCCGACAATCCGAGTGATGGTCTGGCATGCCATTTCACTTCCTAGCAGGATCGCTTTGATTATCATCCAGGGGTCCCTTACAGCAGAGCGGTGTCTCTACGGTATTCTACGCCCCGTTTTGTTTCCCCTCATAGCATACCATCCTGGACTCACACTTTAGCAAGATAATGCCCGGCTGCATACTTCGTGCTTGCCAAACCCCACCTTGGTCAATAAGTTTGCCAGATCTCACCCCAGTAGACAATGTTATTCTACGCCCCGTTTTGTTTCCCCTCATAGCATACCATCCTGGACTCACACTTTAGCAAGATAATGCCCGGCTGCATACTTCGTGCTTGCCAAACCCCACCTTGGTCAATAAGTTTGCCAGATCTCACCCCAGTAGACAATGTTTGGGGCATTATGGGCAGGGCTCTCCAACCAGCTTGGATGACATCCAACAATTGTAGCGATCAACGTCAAGCCGAACAATTGCTTGCTACATCCACATCTACATTTATACTCCGCAAGCCACCCAACGGTTTGTGGCGGAGGGCACTTTACGTGCCACTGTCATTACCTCCCTTCCCCGTTCCAGTCGCGTATGGTTTGCGGGAAGAACGACTGTCTGAAAGCCTCCGTGCGCAATCGAATCTCTCTAATTTTACATTCGTGATCTCCTCGAGAGGTATAAGTAGGGGGGGGGGGGGGAAGCAATACATTCGATACCTCATCCAGAAACGCACCCTCTCGAAACCTGGACAGCAAGCTACACCGCGATGCAGAGCGCCTCTCTTGCAGAGTCTGCCACTTGAGTTTGCTGAACATCTCTGTAACGCTATCACGGTTACCAAATAACGCTTACCAAGTACCCTGTGACGAAACGCGCCGCTCTTCTTTGGATCTTCTCTATCTCCTCCCTCAACCCGACCTGGTACGGATACCATACCGATGAGCAATACTCAAGTATAGGTCGAACGGGTTGTAAGCCACCTCCTTTGCTGATGAACTACATTTTCCAAGGTCTCTCCCAATGAATTTCAACCTGGTACCCGACTTACCAACAATTAATTTTATTTGAAAAAAGAGACAGCATTGGTCGTATATTTTTTACTATTGCAAAATCGATTTTCTGTCACTGAGTGACCATTTTCAGTGCTATATTGTATAACTTAAATTGGGATGCACTGTTGTCACTAAGCTTACGGCAATCACATAGACTGTCTATGTGATTGCCGTAAGCTTGGTGACAACAGTGCATCCCAATTTAAGTTATACAATATAGTACTGAAGATGGTCACTCAGTGACAGAAAATCGATTTTGCAATAGTAAAAAATATACGACCAATGCTGTCTCTTTTTTCAAGTGTACCTGTTATCTGGTCGTAGTGCACAAGACAACATGGAGTCGCCAATCAATTAATTTTATATGATCATTCCACTTCATATCGTTCCGCACGCATACTCCCAGATATTTTACAGAAGCAACTGCAACCAATGTTTGTTCCGCTATCATATAATCATACAATAAAGGATCCTTCTTTCTATGTATTTTCAATACACTACATTTGTCTGTGTTAAGGGTCATTTGCCACTCGCTGCACCAAGTGCCTATCCGCTGCATATCTTCCTGCATTTCGCTACAGTTTTTTAATGCTGCAACTTCTCTGTATACTACAGCATCATCCGCGAAAAGCCGCGTGGAACTTCCGACACTATCTACTAGGTCATTTATATATATTGTGAAAAGTAATGGTCCCATAACACTCCCCTGTGGCACGCCAGGGGTTACATTAACGTCTGTAGACGTCTCTCCATTGAGAACAACATGCTGTATTCTGTTTGCGAAAAAACTCTTCAATCCAGCCACACAGCTGGTCTGATATTCCGTAGGCTCTTGCTTTGTTTATCAGGTGACAGTGCGGAACTGTATCGAACGCCTTCCGGAAGTCAAGAAAAATAGCATCTACCTGTATCTAATATTCTCTGGGTCTCATGAACAAATAAAGCGAGTTGGGTCTCACACGATCGCTGTTTCCAGAATCCATGTTGATTCCTACAGAGTAGATTCTGGGTTTCCAGAAACGACATGATAAGCGAGCTAAAAACATGTTCTAATATTCAACAACAGATCGACGTCAGAGATATAGGTCTATAGTTTTGCGCATCTGCTCGACGACCCTTCTTGAAGACTGGGACAACCTGTGCTCTTTTCCAATCATTTGGAACCTTCTATTCCTCTAGAAACTTGCGGTACACGGCTGTTAGAAGGGGAGCAAGTTCTTTCGCGTGCTTAAGGGCCAGAGGTGGACTTGCTCAGTTTGTGAAGCATTTTCTCTTAATTAAATCATCCTGTTTTTCTGAAGTTGTAGTCATTTTGTTTGTCTGCATATGTACATCACGTCTCATTAGAACGATTCCCTCGTGGTGTGATGTATTTTTCTTCCTTAGAGTATATTATGATTCCGAGATGATGAAACAAAACAAGAAGCCGTAACCATCGAAAAAGACGACGCTCTATCATCATCAAGAAACAGTATGATGTTTTTTGTGGTACTATTGTGTAGTGCAGGCTGTCAAGACGAATCATCACGGGAAGTTGTGCAAGGATGTGTTTTGGCTTGTCGACAAGTGCCCCAGCTAAATATACTAGTATACTGGACAGACCCACGCGTTCTGCTTATGTTATCATCACAGGGCATCCAGTGACTTCTTCCTCTTTCTTCAGCCGAAGAAACTCTATCGTGGCAGGCATTTTCTGAATAATGTCGTGTGACGAGGGCCTCCCGTCGGGTAGACCGTTCGTCTGGTGCAAGTCTTTCGATTTGACGCAACTTCGGGGACTTGCGCGTCGATGGGGATGAAATAACGATGAGTAGGACAACACAACACCCAGTCCCTGAGTGGAGAAAAATCTCCGACCCAGCCGGGAATCCAACCCGGGCCCTTAGGAGTGACAGTCTGTCGTGCTGACCACGCAGGTACCGGGGGCGGACAGTTTCGGAATGACAATGAGATGGTTTTGGGTGTAGAACTTTTTCTGAACAGTGATAGCGCATATATCTACAGCTAAGATCTCCACCAAGTAATTCACGATTGGGAAAAAAGTGTTGCACTAAGGAGTAAATATATAGGAGACAGGTACCATCACCCTGTCTCATGATCGCTGTTTAATTTTTTCGAAAAGCTGATTTGAAATTAACTCTGGTAGTCCACAGCGTTGTCTCCATGTACGACGTTTATAGGAGTCAGTTCTATAACTGCTCAATATTATTTTCAAGAAAAACTTTTAGAATAATCTCACAGGAATCACTTTCCAGTCTAGATAACATGGCTCTGAGCACTATGAGGCTTAAATTATGAGGTAATCAGACCCCTAGAACTTAGAACATCTTAAACCTAACTAACGTAAGGACATCACACACATCCATGCCCGAGGCAGGATTCGAACCTGCGATCATAGCGGTCGCGCGGTTCCAGACTGAAGTGCCTAGAATCGCTCAGCCACAACGTCCCGGCAGGCCAGATACGGATGTCAATTACGGACCTAAAAATTACCCAAGAAGGCACAAAAAAGACGTCAGCTACACCCTACAGCTTACTAATGCTCTGGTGATCTGGGCTTTGTATATTTCCGTGGTGAGATATACGATAAAAGAGTTCATTTCATAACGCTTAGAATGAACAGGTGGAGTGATGATCAAGCTCACGTGAAACGATTGTATGCGTAACATTAGCCGCGGATCCAATTTTTTGTGACGATACTGGCAACTAGCGACAGAGCTTTGAACAACAAACCCTTTGGCTGCACATATGACGTGTCAAAGGGCAGGCCGGAACATCAGCTACCTAATATCTGTGTTTATCGAAAGTTAATTACCAAATGACGTACAACTGGCAATTGCGGGCTCGCCGCAGTTCCTGTCATTGGTGTTAACACTAAACAAAGCTATCGCGCAGTGTTTATTCATTAACTCTAGTGGCCTTGATAGTGCGACGAGTGGTGTTTCAACTGATCTCTCTGGTTGCCTGAAACGGTTTATTAGAGAGACTCCGCATGCAACATCAAATTATTTCGCAATTTATGTTCGCCACGCGGTACTTGTTTCTTGTGTATGCCACTGGTTCCCGCGTTCCAAAAGAGAACATGTCACTACGACGTGCCTAAAGCTGCCCTGGTACCGTTTATTATCGTTCCGCGCCTTCAGATAAGAGAGTACAGAACTTTTGTTACTTGCTGTTGTCTTTAAACATCAGTGTGCCTTCTCAGTACGTTCCGATTTTGATCCGTTTAGTAGGGTTTTTCCGTAGATCGGCGGCCAAACTTATACTTTCAAATTCATTGAGAACTTGCATTGGTCTTCGCACTCTTGTTTCGGCTTCTCGCGGCTTTTGTTTATCAACAATGCTTTCACTTCGTTCAGTCCGCAGCTCGTGGTCGTGCGGTAGCGTTCTCGCTTCCCACGCCCGGATTCCCGGGTTCGATTCCCGGCGGGGTCAGGGATTTTCTCTGCCTCGTGATGACTGGGTGTTGTGTGCTGTCCTTAGGTTGGTTAGGTTTAAGTAGTTCTAAGTTCTAGGGGGACTGATGACCATAGATGTTAAGTCCCATAGTGCTGAGAGCCATTTGAACCATTTTTCACTTCGTTTGTGTTGGTAACTTTGTTTCTATTGTTCCTGAAATATTCTGAATACATGCGGCCTGGATGTTTGGAAAATTTACGTTTAGTATCGCTTTCAATAATAAAGTTGTTAACCATGTTTCAGTGCACCGACTAGAGCGATAGTATGAATCACGCAGTGACCATTCCAGACAAGAATGGCCACACAACTGACACAGGTCAGCTGTAGAGATCATCTCTCAGAACGAGATGCGTACAGTTTACCGCAATGAAAGCAACACTGTATCCAAGAGTGAGTCCGTACATACAAACCGAATTAACAGAGACCGACAGCTGCTGGAGGAATAACGAGTAGCCAAGGTAGCACTACAGTGACAACTGATATTTTCGTTCAGTAAGTTTCATTCCCTTTTTTAATATCCAAGGATATCTAAGACGGGATGTTTGACATCTGGCTCGTTGCAGAGGTCGCCTTTTATGAACCGAATCTGAGAGAGCAGATCTACATCTACAGGGTGACTCAGGAGGTTAAAAAATGGTTCAAGTGGTTCTGAGCACTATGGGACATGACATCTGAGGTCATCAGTGCCCTAGAACTTCGAACTACTTAAAACTAACTAACCTAAGGACATCACACACATCCATGCCCGAGACAGGATTCGAACCTGCGTCCGAAGCAGTAGTGCGGTTCCGGACTGAAGCGCCTCGAACCGCTCGGCCACAGCGGCCGGCTCATGGATGAGTGGTGAGTGTATTACACTCAAATACAAGAAAATCGACGCACTGTGAAGGAACGTATGCCCTATTCTGAATGGTTTCCGAGATAGAACACATTTAATATCACTTTCGTACGTTTTCCTTGAGTAACTCGAAAACCTCACCCTCCGGCGAAAACGTGTCGCAGTACAAAATTAAACTATAATAAACTTCCTACAAGAAAGGTCCTATTCTTTTTTTTTCTCTAGAAGTAATGGTTTATGCGAAGAGAGCCCGAGAATGTTAAAAAACTCGCTCGACGCTCATGCGCTGCAGCTTACGTAGTTTTATATTTCAATTTGAGGCAGTTTCCCGACATGGAAGACTACAGGTGCCCCGTATCAGACTGTTAACCTCAACTTGCTACCTCAATATGCTACCTTCTGACGTCGTGAAATATATGAGGGAGGAAGACTCCCTCTCGTAACGTCAAGAGTAAACCTCTCATGATACTGGAAACCTGCCTTCTAGCGTCTGCCTTTGAAGCTCAACATCTCCGTAACGCTCTCGCGCTGATTAAACGATCCCGTCAGGAAACGCTCCGCTCCTCGTCGGATCCTGTTTCTTCCATTAGTAAGGGACGAAGACTGATGAGCAGTATTCAAGCATTGATCAAACAAGTGTTTTGTAAGCAACTTCTTTCGTGGATAAAATTGATTTTCCTAAGATTCGTGCAATGACTCTCAGGCTGTAATGAACTATTCCTATTACTATTACAACATGCCATTCGACGTCGCTCCGGATGGTGTGCCTAGATGTTTTACGGTTTTTAGTTTCCATTGAGGGAAATATTAGCGACAGGATTTCTAGTGCCAACACAAATAAAAACCTCTCAAAAATCTTGGTGAAATATAGGGATTAGAGCTTCAGTACACCCGAGATAAATATGTAATCGCCTAGTGTATTTTCTGCACGCGTTACTATGACCGTTGTTGCAGAAGCAACGAAAAAAGGATGCCAAATTTAAAAGAATGCAAAATCCCCAAGATTGACAAAGTTTTACAGAAGTTCGAAATATAGCGCGTACTTCAGCGCGAGATGCTTTTAATAATTTCCACAACTAAATTCTGTCTCTAAATCTGGCAGAAAACCCAAAGAGATTCTGGTCATACATAAAGCACACCAGTGGCAAGACGCATTCAAGACCTTCACTGCATGATAACAACGGTGAAGTCACTGATGACAGTGCCACTAAAGCAGAGTTACTAAACACGGTTTTCCGAACCTCCTTCACCAAAGAAGATGAAGTAAATATTCCTGTATTCAAATCAAGAACAACTGCCAACATGAGAAACATAGAAGTAGATATCCTCGGTGTAACAAAGCAGCTTAAATCACTTAATAAAGGCAAGGTCTCCGGTCTAGATTGTACATCAGTGAGGTTCCTCTCAGAGTATGATGACAAAATAGCTCCATATTTAGCAATTGTATGCAACAACTCGCTCACAGAAAGATCCGTACCTAAAGAGTGGAAAATTGCTCAAGTCACACCAATACCCAAAAAGGGAAGTAGGAGTAATCCGCTGAACTACAGGACTATATCACTAATGTCGATTTGTAATAGGGTTTTGGAACAAATACAGTATTCGAACATTATGAAGTACCTCGAAGAAAACGATTTATTGAGACATAGCACGCATTCAGAAAATATCGTTCTTTGAAACAGAACTTTATAATCATGAAATAATAAGCGGTACCGACAGGGTATATCAAATTGATTCCATGTTTTTAGATTTCCAGAAGGCTTTTGAACCGTTCCTCACAAGCGTCTTCTAACCAAACGGCGTGCCTACAGAGTATCGCCTCAGTTGTGCGACTGGATTCGTGATTTCCTGTCAGAAAGGTCACACTTCGTAGTAATAGATGGAAAGTCATCGAGTAAAACAGAAGTAACATTCGGCGTTCCCAAGGAAGTGTTACAGGCCCTCTATTATTGCTAATCTATATTAACGACATAGGAGACGATCTTAGTAGCCGTGTTAAATTGTTTGTAGTTGATGATGTCACTTACAGTCTTGTAAAGTCATCAGCGACTTGCAAAATGATTTAGATAAGATATTTGTATGGTGCGAAAAGTGGCAACTGACCCTGAATAAAGAAAAATGTGAAGTTATTCGTATGAGTACTAAATCGGCTAAATTTCGATTACGCGATAAGTCACACAAATATGAAGGCTGTAAATTCAGGTAGGAATCTGCTAAATTTCGATTACGCGATAAGTTAGACAAATCTGAAGGCTGTGAATTCAGTTAAATACTTAGGGATTATAATTACATATAATCAAATTGGAACGATCACATAGATAATATTGTGGGTAGAGCAAACCAAAGACTGCGATTCATTGGCAGAACACTTAGAAGGTGCAACAGGTCTTCTAAAGAGACTGCTTACTCCACACTTGTCCGCCCTATTCTGGAGTACTGCTGTGCGATCCGTATCAGGTGGGACTGACGTATGACATCGAAATAATACAAAGAAGGGCAGCTCGTTTAGTCTTATCACGAAGTAGGGGAGACTTTGTCACAGACATGATACGTGAATTGGAGTGGCAATCATTAAAACAAAGGCGTTTTTCGTTGCGACGGGATCTTCCCATGAAATTTTAATCACCAGTCATCTACTCCGATTGCGAAAACTTTCTGTTGGCACCCACCTACATAGGGAGAAATGATGATCACGAAAAAATAAGAGAAATTAGGGATCGCACAGTAAAATGTAAGTCCTCATTTTTCCCGCGTGCCGTTCGAGAGTGGAACGGTAGAGAGACAGCTTGAAGGTGATTCCTTGAACTCCCTGCCAGGCACTTTATTGTGAATAACAGAGTATTCACGTAGATTTAGATGTAGATGTAAACCGACAGTGGCCCTTAGATGTCCTCGTCGACATCTAGAGAATTTCATCAGTGTTGATGTGCGTATTACAGTGTCGATCAAAAACTATCTGCTGACCTTAGCGACTACACTTGCGTGCAAAACTTAAGAATGAAATAGTGAAGAATAGTCCTTGAGGACTATTGACTATAGGACTTGGAAGAGCAGTTGAATGGAATGGATAGTGTCTCGAAAGGAGGATATAAGATGAACATCAACAAAAGCAAAACGAGTATAATGGAATGTAGTCGAATTAAGTCAGGTGATGCTGAGGGTATTGGATTAGGAAATGAGACACATAAAATAGTAAAGGAATTTTGCTATTTGGGGAGCAAAATAACTGATGATGGTCGAAGTAGAGAGGATATAAAACGTAGACTGGCAATGGCAAGGAAAGCGTTTCTGAAGAAGAGAAATTTGTTAACATCGAGTATAGATTTAAGTATCAGGAAGTCGTTTCTGAAAGTATTTGTATGGACTGTAGCCATGTATGGAAGTGAAACATGGACGATAAATAGTTTAGACAAGAAGAGAATAGAAGCTTTCGAAATGTGGTGCTACAGAAGAATGCTGATGATTAGATGGGTAGATCACATAACTAATGAGGAGGTGTTGAAGAGGATTGGGGAGATGAGAAGTTTGTGGCACAACTTGACCAGAAGAAGGGATCGGTTGGTAGGACATGTTCTGAGGCATCAAGGGATCACCAATTTAGTATTGGAGGGCAGCGTGGAGGGTAAAAATCGTAGAGGGAGACCAAGAGATGAATACACTAAGCAGATTCAGAAGGATGTAGGTTGCAGTAGGTACTGGGAGGTGAAGCAGCTTGCACAGGATAGAGTAGCATGGAGAGCTGCATCAAACCAGTCTCAGGACTGAAGACCACAACAACAACAACAGTCCTTGAGTGTCGTTAGGTTCTACAGGTCTGCGATGTGCTCATGTTACTTTTACTGCTTATGCAAGCAGAACTGCTGTATTAAGAAGTGAAATTTGTATAACTTGCGCGTGATACGTCACTGCCAACTTGGAACATACACACACAGAACTCCCATACCATAGTACAGAAGATAACTGATAGAAAGACGCAGTGATACGAACAGAAATGACATGTTCAGAGACAATAATTACACTGAAATCATCACGACTTATGATGGTCCCCTGGCCGTAATTATAGGCGGGACAGGGTTCTTAGTAAGGTGTACGATCGCAACGAACAGCAGTGCACACTCTGCGATGTGCTCCCACGCTGGTCACCAGGTTGGTGAGGAGTTGTTGTGGTAGGGTCTTGCATTCCTGCGCCGGCTCGGTCAACACCTATTAGATGGCCGTTAGTGCATGTGGACGCCTCGCAATACGCCTCCCCAGAACATCCCACACATTCTCCATGAGATTTAAGTCGGGGCGACGGGAATGCCAGTCTGTTCGCCGAATATACTGTCGTTCCATGGTCTCCGCCACCTGCACTCGTCAATGTGGTCGCCCGTTGCCATCCACGAAAATGAAGCCAAATTTAGAAAGATGTCCATCGGGAACGAGAACAGAGTCACAATAACCATGACCGGTGGGTGTACCGTATTCAACGACATGGAGGTCAGTACACGCATGCAAGTTTGTGGCTCCCCAACCATAACACCTATACCATCAAAGTTCCTGGGTGCATTATGCATTCCAACGTATTGCCATATGAGGGCACCTCCAGAATCACTACTCAAACTGAATCCGCTTTCACACGAAAAGAGCTCGCGAAACCACTCCTCCTTTGTCCAGTTAATATGCTCTTGGCAGCATAAACGGTTAGAGTGTCAGTACAACACAATATACCGCTCGTCGGGTGAAGAGACGAACCCCATGCAGTTGCCGTGGGACTGTGGATCGTTAGATTGCGCCCCTTCCAGTCCTGTTAAATATGGTTGCAACATCACCGGCTATTTGACAAGTGTCCGTTCTTGCCTATCGCACGGTTCAGGGGTCACCTGCTGCTATAGTTGACCGTGGTCGACCACCTCCACTCCTCAGGGCAGCAGTGCCTTAGGTTCAAAACGCTGCGAGTAATACCAAATTAGTGCTCTACATCGGTCATAGTTCCTCCTCCTTTCAGTTTCCCAACGGTTCTGCCGTGTATGAAATCATCCGAATGTTGTCTCCAGGCGATTCCGTAATAAAGAACGCGACTACAGTGCACCGTAGCCGCTCTTGTGATTCATACACACCGTCTTTTGCCATTCCTTCAACGAGGACAGCCGTATTTGGCGCTGCAGTCAAGCTAGCCTGACGCTTTGTAACATCCAACTTTCTGCGCACCACTGGGAGGCCTTTGGCAACATGCTCCCGTACTTTCATGCGTTTCCACAGAGTAGTTAATACATTATGTTACGTTATCCATACAGGGCTATTACAAATGATTGAAGCGATTTCATAAATTCACTGTAGCTCCATTCATTGACATATAGTCACAACACACTACAGATACGTAGAAAAACTCATAAAGTTTTGTTCGGCTGAAGCCGCACTTCAGGTTTCTGCCGCCAGAGCGCTCGAGAGCGCAGTGAGACAAAATGGCGACAGGAGCCGTGAAAGCGTATGCCGTGCTTGAAATGCACTCACATCAGTCAGTCATAACAGTGCAACGACACTTCAGGACGAAGTTCAACAAAGATCCACCAACTGCTAACTCCATTCGGGGATGGTATACTCGGTTTAAAGCTTCTGGATGCCTCTGTAAGGGGAAATCAACGGGTCGGCCTGCAGTGAGCGAAGAAACGGTTGAACGCGTGCGGGCTAGTTTCACGCGTAGCCCGCGGAAGTCGACGAATAAAGCAAGCAGGAAGCTAAACGTACCGCAGCCGACGGTTTGGAAAATCTTACGGAAAAGGCTAAAGCAGAATCCTTGCCGTTTACAATTGCTACAAGCCCTGACACCCGATGACGAAGTCAAACGCTTTGAATTATCGGCGCGGTTGCAACAGCTCATGGAAGAGGATGCGTTCAGTGCGAAACTTGTTTTCAGTGATGAAGCAACTTTTTTCTTAATGGTGAAGTGAACAGACACAATGTGCGAATCTGGGCGGTAGAGAATCCTCACGCATTAATGCAGCAAATTAGCAATTCACTAAAAGTTAACGTGTTTTGTGCAATCTCACGGTTTAAAGTTTACGGCCCCTTTTTCTTCTGCGAAAAAAACGTTACAGGACACGTGCATCTGGACGTGCTGGAAAATTGGCTCATGCCACAACTGGAGACCGACAGCGCCGACTTCATCTTTCAGCAGGATGGTGCTCCACCGCACTTTCATAATGATGTTCGGCATTTCTTAAACAGGAGATTGGAAAACCGATGGATCGGTCGTGGTGGAGATCATGATCAGCAATTCATGTCATGGCCTCCACGCTCTCCCGACTTAACCCCATGCGATTTCCTTCTGTGGGGTTATGTGAAAGATTCAGTGTTTAAACCTCCTCTACCAAGAAACGTGCCAGAACTGCGAGCTCGAATCAACGATGCTTTCGAACTCATTGATGGGGACATGCTGCGCCGAGTGTGAGAGGAACTTGATTATCGGCTTGATGTCTGCCGAATCACTAAAGGGGCACATATCGAACATTTGTGAATGCCTAAAAAAACTTTTTGAGTTTTTGTATGTGTGTGCAAAGCATTGTGAAAATATCTCAAATAATAAAGTTATTGTAGAGGTGTGAAATCGCTTCAAACATTTGTAATAACCCTGTATTTTACGTCAGTTGTTAATAGCACTGTATGAATGTGGTTGGCGACATGCTGCTCGGTCCAGGTGACAGTGTACCGGTGACATCATGGGGGCCACGACCTAGAATCGATGGGCACCATCTGGAGGCTGTCCCCGAATCCTCGCCTGATGACATCTATGTGTCTGGTGTAGATACAAGACACTTAATTGATGTATGGAAGGGATGTTCAGTGGGGCTTCGGTTTGAGGTTTTGAATAAACCAGGTCACGTAGATACGGAATACAAACGGCTTCCAAATGTTGCTACCATGTGGGAAGCGTGATATAGTCCAAAACAAGCGGTTCTGAAGATTTGTGTACCACTTAGAATGTGGAAATTCGACAAGGGGTACGAAACAGCACGTACAATAGTACATCGAAAATTCGTCACTAGATGCTGGGATTCAGATAACATCCATTCTTTTAAACTAAATTTCTAATGCAACGATAATCGCGGTAACATATTTATCCATCATAAGAAACGTGTACGTAAGAAATTTACGGTGATAAATTTGTAACTACGAAATTACTTACCGTTAGTATATGTGTGTATGAGATCGATCGCCATGTAAGCAATAGTTAACATAAGTCAGAGAAAAGACACATACAACGTTCCAAGTCGAGCATGTAACAAATTCCAGGTTTTTACTGGAAACATACTGCGTGGATTCAACTACTTTAACGACCTCACCAACTACATTTGGCTTTTGTGTAATTTGATTTCCGTGCGTTAGCTGCAACGGTGAAATATGTGTGCAGGTGATGGTCACATAAGCTAAAACAGTGTATATCTAAACAGCGGTTTTTGATGGGTCAAAATGGTATTTTCCCAGTTCATTCAATATGCGAAATACTGCCAGCGTAGGCTTTTGACTTGATTGACACTGGCTAGTTTATGAAGGGTGCCCGTGCTCTTGGGGCCTTTGGATGGTAATTAAATCTTTCTGGGTCTCGGATTGGAACCTAGCCACTACTTAAATTTTGAATCAAAATAGTCAAAAATAGCGGCCAATGACGTCTAATGTAAGAACTCATCCTCATTCTGCCAGCGGTTTTATCAAAGACGCGGAGGAGAGGACGGGGTTTCAGAGAACCCTCTCGCCGTTGGGGTGGGAAACTGCCCTAAATGCGGAAGAGTCAGCAGTGATCAACGGGATGAAGTGTACAAGGTAATGGAAACCACTGCATTAAAGACATATGTGTATCCACAGGACTCGTGTTCTTTAACTAAAAAAATGCCATGATAATCTCCCCATTGGCAAAAGATTCCGGAATAGTCCCCCATTCGGATCTCCAGGAGGGGAGTGCCAAGGGGAAGGTGACCATGAGAAAAAGACTGAATAACCGACGACAAGATAACGTCGGGGCGTGGAACGTCAGAAGTTTGTACGTGGTAGGGAAGCTAGAAAATCTGAGAAGGGAATTCGAAGGCTCAATCTAGATACAGCAGGGGTCAGTTAAGTGAACTGGAATGAAAATCTAATATTCAGATGGGACTGGAATGCAGTTGTAGAGGAAAGAGTAGATGAAAAGGTTACAAGTGAACATGGGTTTGCGATGTCTGCATGTTTACTGAAGTATTGTTGCTGGCCTGTGTTATCTGTCGAATCTTGTGTTAGCGACCCTATCACTAAACAATTCACTGTAACTCACTCTCTGCCCTATTATCCAACTGATAACGAATCTCACTAACGTCATACAATTTTCTGCTGATATTATACGACGAGAAATCCTTATCTTCTTTCCATATGACTCCACTGACCTCACTGTACCTAGATTGAGCCTATTTTCCTAGATTTCCTCCTGCTTTCAAACTTCCAACATAGCATGCTGCGACTCGTCGCACGTTATCCCTTTGTTTATTAATCTGTCTTTTCCTCATGGTTACTTTCCCCTGGACAGTGCCCTCCCAGAGATCCGAATGGGGAGCGGGGCGGGGGCTATTCCGGAATCTTTTGCCAGTGGGAAGATTATCATGAAACCTTTTCAGTTATAGGCCACTTGTTCCGTGGGAACACAGTTTGTGTCTTTAATCTAATGGTTTCTATTGCTTTCCGTATCCTCATGCCGTTGTTCATGGCTGATTCTTCCGTCTTCAAGGGCAAGAGAGTGCCCTGAACCCATGTCCTCTCCTCCACCCTCTTTGATAAGACCGTTGGCAGAACGACGAGGGCTTCTTACACCGGGCGTAATTGGCTGCCATCACAAGCAGAGGTGGAAGGGATAAAGTATGTGAAGATACCGAATTGGTAATTCAGTATGTAAAGTATGTAATGGGAAGCTAATAATCATGGTGGATTGGAGTGCGGTTGAAGGGGAATGAACAGAAGAAAGGCTTAAGGGGACTTTGCGCTTGATAGTTTGGATGAGAGAGGAGGGAGATCTGCAATAAATATCAACTAGTAATAATGACTGCTCCATTAAATAATCACACGAGGAAGAGGTATATTTGAAAAGGTCCGGAAGCACGGCAAATGGAAGACAGAGTTCGCGTAATGGGATACTGGATTGTAAGGCATACCCTGGACCACATTTTAATAATGATGAAGAGTAGACTGCGGTTTAAGAGAAGAATTAATGTAGTAGTAAATAGGACGGTGAAGTACTGATAAATGGTGAGATGTGTTTTAAATTCTCCAAGGATGTTGATATCTTTCAAAAGCGCAATCACAGATATTGGACAAACATAGATACAAGGAAGGTAACTGAAAAGAAGGAATGGGATTACAGTCGATCGTCGAAAGAAGAAAGGACAAAAACCCAAATATTAATAACTTATGAATGAAATAATAAGTTATTATGGGTAGCCAAAGAGAAATTTGTGCAGGAAAAATGTGAAGATGTCGAAAAAGAAATGATCGTCGGAAGGACTGATTGAGCTTACAGAAAAATCATAACTTGTGTTGGAATGAAAATTAAGGGTGACAGCAATGGCAGAGTGCAATGGGGCATTCCATTGTTAAAGGCAGAGGAGAGAGCGGATGGGTTTATGTGGTGAAGGAATTGTCTGATGACGTGACTGGAGCCTGTGTCGAAGACATAGGGGATTCAGCATTGAAATTTATGAGTTTTGGAAAGCTTGGGATCAAATAATCAATAACATTTCTTCAGAGGCCCTAAAATCATAGAGGGAAGTGGCAATCAAGCGACTGTCCAATATGGTTCGCAGAAGCTGTGAGACCACTGACTTACCACCAGACTTTCGGAAATACAGTGTATTATCCACACAATTCCAAAGATAACAAGAGCAGACAAATGTGAGAACTATCATATAACAAGCTAAACATTCCACACAACCGAGCCACTGTCAAGGAAATACTCATAAAAATAGAAACTAAAATGGAGAATGTGTTAGAAGACGATCATTTTAGCATTACAAATGATAGATGTACCATAGAGGCGCTTATGAAGTCGCAGTTGACAACGGAAGGAGGCTGAAGAAAAATCAAGACACGTTCATAGAATTTGTCGACCTAGAAAAATCATTGCACAATATGAAATCGTGCGAGATGTTCGACTTTTTTTAGAAAAGCAGGACTAAGCGATAGGGAAAGAATAGTGATATACAATATGTAGAAGGACGAAGATTGAACAATAAGACTGGAAGACCAAGAACGGAGTGCTCCGGTAAAAAGGGTGTAAAACAGAGATACAGTCTTTGGACACTTCTCCATATATCATTGACAAAAATAAGATACAAGTCAATAGTGGGATTAAAATCCAGGGTGAAAAGATATCAATGATAATATTTGCTGACGACATTGCTATCCTCAGTGAAAATTAAGAAGAATTATATGAGCTGTTGAATGGACTGAACAATCTAAAGAATACAAAATATGGATTGAGAGTACATTGAAGTAAGAAGAAAGTAATGGGCAGTAGTAGAAATGAGAATACCGAGAAGTCTACTAGTATCAAACCAAACATAGACGGAGGAAGGAATATAGGGACACACTAACTTCCATAGAGCTAGAAAGAACTGTAACGGAAGATAGATTTGAGTACGAAAGAAGCAGAATAAGTTTACGTGTATGTGACACTAATTGTTAAAATATGTGAAGTTAGAAAAAAAACTGAAGTGAATTAGGACTGTGGATAACAGTCATCTTACCGTCATTTGAGAGTCCGCAGCTCGTGGTCGTGCGATAGCGTTCTCGCTTCCTGTGCCCGGATTCCCGGGTTCGATTTCCGGCGGAGTCAGGGATATTCTCTGCCTCGTGATGACTGGGTGTTGTGTGATGTCCTTAGGTTAGATAGGTTTAAGTAGCTCTAAGTTCTAGGGGACTGATGACCATAGCTGTTAAGTCCCATAGTGCTCAAAGCCATTTGAACCGTCATTTGAGAAGCTGCCTCGACATAAATAGTCTAGTAGTATCGCAGATCTTACTCTGAGTGGGAAATTACTTAAAGTGCACGTCTGGAGGACAGCACCCTGTGGAAGTGAAACATGGACAGTGGGTAAAATTTAATAGAAGAAAATCCCAGCGCTTCAGTTGTGTTACAAACATATGTTGAAAATGACGCGCACTGATGCGATAAAAATAAGGTGGCTCTCGGTAGACTCGGTGAGGATACACCTGCAAAACATTATCTAGAAGGAGGACTGGAGGGTAGAACGTGTTGGGACATCAGGGAACTGTTCCCTTAGTAGTACAGTGAACCATAGAATTGAAAAATTGTAGAAGACAGGAATTGGAACACCAAATACGAATTACTGTGGAGGCTAGATATAAACCGTTACTCTGAAATGGAAAGACTGGCTCACGAGAGAAAATAGTAGTGATCAGCACCAAAAAGCCAGAAGGCGATTAAATATATACGCATATTCCTAACTCTTTTTGGTCATCAGACTTTTGACTGGTTTGATGCGGCCCGCCACGAATTCCTCTCATGTGCTAACCTCTTCATTTATTTACTGGATGTATTCCAATCTCTTCAACAGTTTTTGCACTCTATAGCTAACTCTAGTACCATGGAAGCCATTCCCTCATGCTTTAACAGATGTCCTATCATCCTGTCCCTTCTCCTTATCAGTATTTTTCACATATTCCTTTCCTCTCCGATTCTGCACAGAAGCCGGCCGAGGAGGCCAAGCGGTTCTAGGCGCTACAGTGTGGAACCGCGTGACCACTACGGTCGCAGGTTTGAATCCTGCCTCGGGCATGGACGTGTGTGATGTCCTTAGTTTAGTTAGGTTTAAGTAGTTCTAAGTTCTAGGGGACTGATGACCTTAGAAGGTAAATCCCATAGTGTTCAGAGCCATTTGAAGCATCTGCGCAGAACCTCCTCATTCCTTAGCTTATCAGTCTGTAAAGTCGGAAATGCATATCCTGCTATTTCCATCTATTGTACTATAAATTTTTCCTTATTTTGTTACCTGAAGATATGACATTTCTGTGTCTTTATATAGTGTAATTGTTTTACAATTTGTATATATATGCATTTATGTCGATTTATAATTGGTTTGCTTTGTATATACTATTTGTATTTTTACGCTGGGTCTGGCCTAGGGAAAACTATGCTATCGAACGATTACATCGATAGGTCGCATGGAGAACCAAAGTGTTTAGAATCTTTGGTAGTGTTAACTCTGCAGCGTGGAGCGCGGGCGGAGCAGAGTCTGGCTGGAGTAGGGCGGTGGAGCAGGTGTGTTGTGTGACGCTCCAGCGAGTTGCCGCGCTTTCAGGGTTTGGCAGCTTGTAATTGCACTCGACTTGCTATGATAGTTTCCAGCACGGTGTCGCGGACGGGAAACATTAGCTGGCGCACATCAAGAGCCCGTTTCGCCTGGTGACCGTGTGGAGAAGAAGGCGCGCCAACACCCAGCTTCTACAACAGCTACGGCCGACAATGAGTGATTATCGCCACCTACTCGATCGACGACTTCAAACCTTCAACCAACAAGGAAGACTGAGAGCACGTAAAGCTTTAGAAGTGCATGGCAGACCTCAGCTTTTTAAACTATTCCATTAGCATCACTAAAATTCAGCAACTTAGATTGAACCTTTGTTGCTCATTGTCCCAATTGCATTACCAAGTAGGTAGGGTCCCTTCCTTTTCTGAAATGAACTGATTGAGCTTACAGAAAAATGAAAACTTGTGTTGAAACGAAAATTAAGGGTGACAGCAAGGGCAGATATTCAAACGCCAGCATTAAAGTAATATCATTCCATCTCACTGCTTTAATTTCAAAGTTCAGTTAAAGTATTCATAGCTGGCTACAATATTTAGATTACACAAGCTCAAATTAAGAGTGCGAGTTTTGTTACCATATTTTAGCTTACCTGTGACTGCAGCTCAGCTTGGTACGTACTAAATTTTACCATTGTTAATTGCTCAGAATCATTTAATTCAAGTTCAAAGTTAAATCTCTTATTTCTAAATTGCGTTGATACAAGTAGCTTTTTAGATGATTATTGAGGTAGCCCAAGACTAACCTTATTTTATTGAATTTCGTAGTGCTTCAGAAACAAAGTTCATTACTAATTTCAGTCACTAAATTAACTTTCAATTTTCCGGTTTTATTAAGTTCTTTGCTAAATTAAGTCAGAGTGTAGCGAAATTTATTACTTCTGACAAACATTCAGTTTTCACACACCAAGTGTCAACCTTCAGTTGCCACGCTTTTAGTGCTAATTATATGTGCGTTAACCTTTCTTTTTCAGTATTATAGTAGTTGTCCATAGGATTGGCGACCGTAATTTCCCCCAAATCTCAAATATCTAATTAACACCAGTTAATTGTTAACGTAACGACCGCACATTTACTTTCTTCATTAACTTTACCCTTTTTCAAAATTAATTTCCACCAATTTGATTAGCATTTTTCCTTTCATTTAGATGTAACCCTTTCCTCCCTCTTTACCGACAGATTAACTTCGGTGACGATTGCTTTTCCCAAATTTCCATTAGGTACAAGTGGTTTAATTTTCAGCTGTTATTAAGGTCGATAAGTGAGGGCGATGTTACAAGTCGATCTAATTTTCAACATTCTTCTGTAGCCCCACATCTCAAATGCATCGATTCTCTTCTGTTCCTGTTGTCCCGCAGTTCATGTTTCACTACCATACAACACTGTACTCCAGACGTACACCCTCAGAAATTTCTTCATCAAATTAAGGCTGATATTTGACATTAACAGACTTCTCTTGGCCAGGAATGCCCTTTTTGCCATTTCTAGTCTGCTTTTGAGTCCTCCTTGCTACGTCCATTATTGGTTATGTTACTACCTAGCAAGCCGAATTTCTTAACTTCATCTACTTTGTGACTATCAATCCTGATGTTAAGTTTCTCGCTGTTTTCATTTGTACTACTTCTCATTACCTTCGTCTTTCTTCGATTTACTCTCCATCCATACTCTGTACTCATTAGACTGTTCATACCGTTCAGCAGATCATGTAATTTTCACTTTCACACAGGATAGCAATGTCATCAGCGAAACGTATCATTGATATCCTTTCACCTTGAATTTTAATTCTACTCCTGAACTTTACTTTTATTTGCTTCATTGCTTCCTCGATGTACAGATTGAACAGTAAGGGCGAAAGACTACATCTTTGTCATACACCCTTTTTAGTATGAGCACTCCGTTTTCGGTAGTCCACTCTTATTATTTCCTGTTCGCTGTTGTACATATTGGATATTACCCGTCTCTCCCTATAGCTTACTCCCTACTTTTCTCAAGAATTTCGAACCTCTTGCACAATTTTATGCTGGGGAACGCTTTTTCCATGTCGACAAATCCCGTGAACGTGTCTTAATTTTTCTTTAGTTTTGCGTCCATTATTAACCGCTACGTTAGGCTGTTGAGCTGACTGTGCATTAATTCTCGCATTTGTCAGCTCTTGCCGTCTTCAAAATTGTGTGGATGATGCTTTTCCGCCGGCCGGAGTAGCCGAGCAGTTCTAGGCGCTACAGTTTGGAACCGCGCGACCGCTACGATCGCAGGTTCGAATCCTGCCTCGGGCATGGATGTGTGTGATGTCCTTAGGTTAGTTAGGTTTAAGTAGTTCTAAGTTCTAGAGGACTTATGACCACAGCAGTTGAGTCCCATAGTGCTCAGAGCCATCAAATTATCCAGCAAATGAGATTGGAGTAGGTAACCATGAACTGATTAACAGTTCCGATGTGATTTCCTACTCGTTAGTGAAGGATATGTTGCTATGTATGTTTTTGACAATTTAAAGCCGTGTCCTTAAAAGGGATCAGAGCTCGTGTCGGCGACAACAAGATCTGCTCGAATTGAAGGCTGTGACCACACGCATGAAAAATCTTATTTTTCGAACTACAAAATTCACCAACTTCTGCTCTTAAAAATATTAATATATTTAGCTATTTCCATTCACTTGTTATGGAATAATTTTCAGGGGTAAGTTATCTCTTTGAAAGAACGAATTAATCAGTGCGAGTAATGTGAAATATACATGTTGCTTACTCACAATCAACTTGCAGAATTCTCTTCATGGAGATAGATATTTTAACCAATACATCTAAGTATAATACGTACCCTCTTAACATTCAACCTTAACATTTATGCTTACATGTACATTACTACAAGAAAACCACCTAAAGCTGAGAAAGCAGTTTAATACCCCATAAAATTGCTCATTCATTTTCCCTATAATAAAAAATGTCTGACAAGTACCGTTAAATTTTGAAACTAGTCTCAAATCCTTTTAAAAAAATCAATTCCATTACTGAATTTTATGAAAATTGTAACATCTCTAGCAAAAAATTCCTAAACGTGTATTATTGAAGACAAACATGTTCCTTCTCATTAGAATTAAGCCAATGTGCTATTTAGTAACGTACGTGAGGAGGCTCTAGACATATTAACAACCAGACCACGTTTACCTACCCTGTAAAAATGGCTCTTTCCACATATTTTCTATAAAAACCTCTAGGTTAACTACGGAACATGTAACTAACAGTAGCACGGTAGACAAAATATCTCAACACCAAACTTCCCTCTACGTAGATGTGAAGCTTCATTAGCATGTGTTTTGAGAATGCCTCGGAGATAGTTTGTCTAGCCTTACGAAACCCTGGTGGCAGCAATTTTAGTCTCGAACATTTGGTACAAGCGCATCATCACAAAGGCGCATCTGATCTCTTTCGGTCTCGCATTACATACAAATTTAGCAGGTTTAACCACGGCGAGTCGACAAACAAGAGCAGCTGTTGCGCCGTGAAGAGCGTGTTGGCTAAACTTGCGTCTGACGGTGATAAAAGTCAGAAATAGCGCACGCTGGCCGTACCTGCAGGAAGTGGCAGCCGCCCAGCTTAATTTCGTCTTCCGCGAGGAATTTAATATCCGGCCGTGATTAATTAAGAGGCCGTATTGTTCATAACAGTGTATAACTTTCAATTACTGCCACGAAAGCGGGTCAGAGCTGGACTTAAATTCCCTCGCCTCTCTTCTCCGCCGCTCGGTTTATTGGGACTTACGGGCAGAATGTGCGCTCCCACCGGTTTTTACAGTGAACATCTGCTGTCTGCAGCGGCGTGTTTATCCTCTAGAGATTTCTAGGTATTGCAAAGAAGAACATTTACCTAGTCTGGGGTCAAAGCTTCTGTTGTAAGGCCCAAGTACTTCGACATGATTATGCTAAGCAGAAAATGGAAGCTGCTTCTGTGGGTTACTGAACTACCGCAAAAACCACCTTTTCACAACAGGCACACGTAAGTATAATTATTATCGTAACAAATAAAACTGACGAGCACAACCTTTTCCTCTACTACGTGCGAGCGAGACATTGTAAATAAATGTGTGTGGGCCCTTGCACTGGGTCACAATATTGTAACAGTGTACTGGAAATAGTATTTGTTGTTCGGGCTGGTACTCTGGCAAAGATTAACTGAACATTTTACCGCGTTCCTCAAAAATGAATTTGTCATCTGAGACAATTTTGATATTGCAGTTCATACTGTGTGTGAAGAATAGTGTGCTACATAAATCACAGAATGACAAGAAAATCCTTATCAAGTAATAACAGTTTAGCATTTCCGCATTAAGACAAAGATATATCTTAATGAAGCAATAAAAGCCTTAAAAGGTTGACTTAATTCCTTCCATCAAGTTACTTCAGTGTGTACCTACGCCAAGTTTCCTTCATCTGGGCTTCATTTTGTAGAGGTGGCACAAGCATGTGAGTCCTTTGCCATGAATCTCTGTAGGAAGTGATTCAGACTTCATAACGAAACATGTATCTGCATTAGAATTTGCGCCGAAATGTTCTCTCAGGTGTGTTAGCGTACAAATATGTGTAACACAAACTGCTGGTAGGTTAAATGTGCGTGCCCGAGTGGGACTCGTACTCGGGCTATTGCCTTTCGCGGGTAAGGCTCTTGCCGGCCTAGCTATCCAAGCATAATTGACGAGTCGTCTTCACAGCTCGACTTTTGCCAGTAGCCCTCTATTACTGTCCAAACTTCACAGACGTTCTTCTCCGTGTCTTGCGGAACTAGCCCTACCGGAAGAAAGGATATTTCGCAGAAACGGTTTATCCACAGACTAAGGGATTGTTTCCAGGAGGAGTCTTTGCCTCTCCAACGGAGAGAGTGCTTTTTGACTTCCTGGGAGATTACGTCTGCCGGAGGGGTACGCGAAGCCGAATCCTTTCCTGTCACGGGGAAAGCACTTATCGATTGAGCTACCCAGATGCGATTCTTGCCCCGCCTTCATAGTTTTTATGCCAGTAACACATTTCTTCTAAGAGTATTAGTCCCACAAGATGTGCAGAAAAACAACGGTGTAATTTGGAAAGTACGAGGGGGTTACTGACAAAAGTGAAGCTGTGAGTGCGGCTGGTCCTGGCGGGCCAAGAGTATTAGTCCCACAAGATGTGCAGAAAAACAACTGTGTAGTTTGGAAAGTACGAGGGGGTTACTGACAAAAGTGAAGCTGTGAGTGCGGCTGGTCCCGGCGGGGGTTCGAGTCCTCCCTCGGGCATGGGTGTGTGTGTTTGTCCTTACGATAATTTAGGTTAAGTAGTGTGTAAGCTTAGGGACTGATGACTTTAGCAGTCAAGCCCCGTAAGATTTCACACACATTTGAACTTTGAAACTGTGAGGTCGGTTCGTGAGTCTTACTACGATATACAGTCGTTAAGAGCATTGTCCGTGAAAGCGAAGTTTACGGGATCGAGTCCCGGACCAGCAAACAGTTTTCAATCTTTCAGCAAGTTCCAAATCAATGTACAATACTGGCCATTAAAATTGCTACACCACGAATATGACGTGCTACAGATGCAAATTTAACCGACAGGATGAAGATGCTGTGATATGCAAATGATTAGCTTTTCAGAGCATTCACAAAAGGTTGGTGCCGGTGACGACACCTAAAACGTGCTGACATGAGGAAAGTTTCCAACCGATTTCTCAAACAGCTGTTGACCGGCGTTGCATGGTGAAACGTTATTGTGATGCCTCGTGTAAGGAGCAGAAATGCGTACCATCACGTTTCCGACTTTGATAAAGGTCGGATTGTAGCCAATCGCGATTGCGGTTTATCGAATCGCGACACTCCTGCTCGCGTTGGTCGAGATCCAATGATTTCTCGTAGAAGATGGAATCTGTGGGTTCAGGAGGGTAATACGGAACGCCATGCCGGATCCCAACGGCCTCATATCATTAGCAGTCGATATCATAGGCATCTTATCCGCATGGCTGTAACGGATCGTACAGCCACCTCTCGATCCCTGAGTCAACAGATGCCAAAACGCCATTTTTTCGGATGAATCCAGGTTCTGTTTACAGCATCATGATGGTCGCATCCGTGTTTGGCGACATCGCGTTGAACGCACATTGGAAACTTGTATTCGTCACCGCCATACTGGTGTAACACCCGGCGTGATGGTATGGGGTGCGATTGGTTACACGTCTCGGTCACTTCTGTTCCCATTGACGGCACTTTGAACGGTGGACGTTACATTTCAGATGTGCTACGACCCGTGGCTCTACCCTTCATTCGATCCCTGCGAAACCCTAGATTTGAGCCTTTCTGGATACAGAAAATGTTCGACTGCTGCCCTGGCCAGCACATTCTCCAGATCTGTCACCAGTTGAAAACGTCTGGTCAATGGTGGCCTAGCAACTGGCTCGTCACAATACGCCAGTTACTACTCTTGATGAACTGTGGGGTCGTGTTGAAGCTGCATGCCGGCCGGAGTAGCCGAGCGGCTCTAGGCGCTATAGTCTGGAGCCGCGCGACCATTACGGTCGCAGGTTCGAATACTGCCTCGGGCAAGGATGTGTGAATTCCTTAGGTTAGTTAGGGTTAAGTAGTTCTAAGTTCTAGGGCACTAATGACCTCAGAAGTGTAGTCACATAGTGCTCAGAGCCATTTGAACCATTTGAAGCTGCATGGGCAGCTGTACCTGTACATGTCATCCAAGCTCTGTTTGACTCAATGCCCAGGCGTATCAAGGCCGTTATTACGGCCAGAGGTAGTTGTTCTGGGTACTGATTTCTCAGGATCTATGCACCAAAATTGCGTGAAAATGTAGTCACATGTCAGTTCTAGTATAATATATTTGTCATTGAATACCCGTTTATCACGTCCATTTCTTCTTGGTGTAGCAATTTTAATGGCCAGTAGTGCATATTACACTATAAGATGAAATATCCATTATGCCTATTTTTAGTACATGCACTCTTACTACCATCTCAACACTACTGTCGAAGACGTAAGAGTACTATTAGGTTGTTCCCTAGCTAACAGTTCACTTGTAGACAGACATTGCAAGTTCTTTTATTTGATTCTTGTAGCTATGGTACTATGTTAGTCCGTTATAGCAGAAGCAGACCAGTACCGTAGCCATTTTTACGTGTTCACTTACCTTTGACGGCTTGCAGGTTCGCACTTTAAGTAATGGTTTAGACGTGATACATGTAGCTAATTTTGCTTTGTGTTTTTGGCATGTTTGTATATTTTCTATCTGTATAGAAGGATATTGTATTTTTCCCTTGCCTATTGAGATGCGTAATTTCTATTTTGGTAATATTGCGTGTTTATTGTTTTTTTGCCTTACGACAGAAACGATAATTTCAACCTGCCGAATTAAGTAATTCCTGTGGATACACAAAGTTCGATCCAGACACATAATTTGTATATGTGTTTCATCAAGTTCATCGTCCTCTGTATCGACTTTCTGTCTTCTATTAGCAGAGTCATTAGATGCCAATATTAAAATGATTGAAGTAGATGTCAATCAAATCAAACGATATCACATTGTATCTAATAAAAATAAGAACTTTTTTGCCGGAATAGACTTTAGTGACGAGTTCTGTAGGACAGGTCCTTTGCATTCCCATGAAAATGAAGTTTTTATTGCCCCCCCCCCCCCACACACACACACCTAGTAAATAAACTGGGAATTATAAATGTTTTGGCTGAAAAAGGCGTCAAGTTCATAGAGGACCTCAATAAATCATTTTCAAGATACAGCGAACAGAAGCTATTGATGGCTTTATGTTGTATTTGAATGTCGACATAAGTTTCCAGTATGCATTAAAGAGGCTTTACCAGCATATTTTTAAAAGAAGACGTGATTTTCCTACAATACACACCCCACGAACGTCACACGATGTGGTCTTATGGATACATTACAAAATTGTATACAGTAGAATTAATAATTAAGTTGAAAGCAACGAAATTATTACTTAATTATCTAATTCGCTCTAATATTCCTTAGTTTAAAAATGAGAATTTTATGCGTGTTTGGAGTCGTATCCTGGTGAGCTAAAATGATACAGAAGAAACTTTTCGCTTTTCGTACAGTGCAGGCAAACTGCGGTGGGGGGGGGGGGGGGAGGGGGGGGGGAGGACACAAGGAAAAAAATCAACCTGGAAAATGAGAGATACTCTTTTGCACGGGCCGACTGACGTGGACAGCTGCGTGAGACCAGTTTTCACATTGAAGACCACGACAACACTGAAGCGGTAGTAGTGCTGAGTGGACAAAGTCTCAGAGTTCGAAGACGACCGTTTTATTTCGAACAAAGTGAGTTTCTCACAACTGTAGACCTTCAGGAAATAAGAAGAAACTATTAGTTTAATGCCACGCCGATAACAAAGTCATTACAGAGTACTAAACCGGAAGGAAATGGGCCGTGTATTTTTCCGAGTTAACGGTCTGGCATTTTGTCTTAAACTATTTAGGGAAAACGACGGAAACCTTCAACCTGCATGGCCGAACTGGGATTTGAAATGCAATGGCACAGTGTTAACGGTGACGAAACTTATTGCCACTTGACAGGATAGGAAAAGAAATCGATGAAATGAAATGAGACTTCTGCCATTGACAATATCTCATTTTGGATGCCTGTTACTTTTGAATAGGCGTTATCTAAATTGTGCTTAATGTAGAGGCGAACATTTTTATTGCTTTTTACTTGCCGTTAGCTAACACATGAAACAAACTTATTTCAAGTCCACGACTAAAAAGCACTGAGCTATTTCAGGATGCGAAACGTTGTTTAACATAGGGAGGGATGTAGTCTCTGTAACGCTGTCTTGAGTGGTAGCATACCTTGTGAGCGTCTGCATGCTTGCTAATTTTCGTTGCTTTACCATAAGTTTCCATTTTATTGTTGAATACTTCATTTGAATCGCCATCTTTCGGGCCGAGAAGCTGCCTCAAAATTGTTTTTAAATCACGTGTTTTATATACATTTCATACTGTGTTTGTATCAAGAAATCTTTCACAGCGGTTCGGCATATGTGAAACGCCCTGTATCTTTTCAATAGTAGTGATCCCCGCGCGCTACTTTCAGGTACGGGTACGCCAGACGCTGCCTTCCCATAAACAGAGACATAACCTAAGTCCTATTTGCTAGGAGTCCTTCAGTGTAATCTCATATGCAGTCAGGATATACTGTACGTATAATATAAAGTCAGTATCTGCCCACCAACATAATTATTTGGGGTTTGAACGAAGATGTCTCTCGCAGTCTTCGGCACTAATTAAATTTCATGTGGACATCAGTGTTTTGTTTCGGCATACTCATTCTTCAATTTATTTTTTCAACTAAGAAATTTTTGAGGAGACCGCCCTGGGTTGCCCTTATTCTTTCTGAAGCCAAATATTTTATGGAGGAAGAGAAAGAACTGCACCCAGGATGTAGACGATACTTTTATAATGTGGCCTGAAGTTCCACTCATATGAGCACTCAATTTAGTATGGAGATAAAGAAAAATGGATGTCTGCCTTTCCCGGATGTTTTGCTTAGAGGAAAGAATGATAACTCTCAGGAGCATCTATATTATAATCGTCGAGTTCTCATTACCCGTTACAAACTATGATTGTACTTAAAACACTTGCACACAGAGCATACATAGTCTCGGATCCAGATAATTTACCTAAATGTCTCACCTACCTAAAGACAGTGCACAGAGAAAGTGGATATTATAGCGAGGAGATTGACAGTGCACTGCCAGTTAATGCAAAATCAGGAAGAGAATAAATTGGATGGCAGAGTAGCAAAATCTCTAGCTTTTCATCCCTTTGTTGGCAATTTTTCATTCAAGAGCCCTCCAGAAATTTCTGTTTAAGTGCTTTCCCGCACAGAATCTAAAATTTCAGGCTTCCTGGGTCAGTGAAGGACGATTTGTTATTCCAGAAGGCTGGAATCTAAAAAAATACACAGCCAATGTTGTAAGGCTTACGCAGGACAGCGACATCCCTTAGGACGGCGTGTTCTGCAAGTCAGCTGCAGAGTGCACTGCCCACTGGGTAGAGTGATCGGCCTGCAACCACGATCTTAACGCGTGCGTGGAATACATACAGCGCGCTAATAAATTGAGGGACAGAGTAAGCCTTTTTCAGTCTTAAATGGCTCTCCTGAAGATGGCTGGCAGTTGCCTGGTCGAAAAATCTAAAATTGTGGTTAACAGTGGCCAACAGTAGCCCCTAAACTGAACTCAGTATCACGAATGGAGTGAAACACCATACAGACATACAAATGGAAAGAAAAAGGGAAAAACGACAAATGGTAGGCTCTTTGGTAAGAACTGCATCAGTTAATGACAGAAACAGAAAGCAAACACACAATACATTACACAAATAGCTGGTCACCGTCACTGACCTACAACTGAAAAGAAAAACGGAACTAAACCTTTTAGAAAGAGGAGCTAAATCCGTCAAAGCACATGCAACATACAAGGGAGTAGAGATCCCAATAACATAAAGTCATTTCATAATAAGACAACAAGAAATAACAAACTTCAATGCATGCCAGAGAGTTAATAGCACATGGCTAAATGGTTCAAATGGCTCTGAGCACTATGGGACTAAACATCTGTGGTCATCAGTCCCCTAGAACTTAGAACTACTTAAACCTAACTAACCTAAGGACATCACACACATCCATGCCCGAGGCAGGATTCGAACCTGCGATCGTAGCGGTCACGCGGATCGAGACTGAAGCTCCTAGAACCGCACGGCCACACCGGCCGGCCTAATAGCAGATGGGAAAACTGCGTCGTGGATGGCTAGAATACCTTGCCGGTATGGTACGCACGGTACGTGAAAGGTGCGCTGAATGTGATCACCGCGCTCACCTTTTGCGTCCTCGTAAGTCAGTCATAACCGAGCATTGCATCTCCACAGGACATTCCATGGACTATACGGCCACGAAACCTTGTACCCGAAGAGAGCTTTCTGGGATTGAGTTATTAAGGAATCCGTGGAAATATGTTAGGCGGGAAGATCTTATCAATTGTGATTGCGGCTTTTAGCTGGATAAGACGTGGGACCCAGTGAGTTCTCTAATATCTTCAGAAAGAAACACTTTTGCCTAACGACACGGCTAACGACTGTTAATTTTATTAATTTGACGTCAGAACGTCAACTTCAACGGCGCGCATTTCGACAGAGGGCTTACAGTATCTCTAGGCTTCCGTTCGAGCGCCATACATGCAGCAATTCCAAAGAGGGAGCCAATTCGACAGAAGGCACTTATGTGATGGCTGCCTATCTGCATGCGTTTCCGCACCAGTTTCTGGTGTAAAGTTAGCGATGCGAAACGTAGATGAAAGGAAAGCTACTGAGAAGAGACCATGGTTAACAGAAGAAATACACTGACGGAAATAATCTCTAAACGAAGAAAGAGTTGAACGACGTAAACGAAAGTTGGTAGGCGTGTTTGTTCACCTGTAGGATTATGTCTGTTCAAATTTCGAGACAGTAGCATAAGAGTGGTGGTAGTAGCGCCACTATGAGGATGCAGATTTAAAGCAAACCTGCTTTAAACACACGCTGTAACGGTCGTCAGGGTTAGTTACCTTTGAGCTTGGACGTGGTGCGTTTGTGTTAGGCAAGAATGCGTTTAAGGCGACAAAGATCCCATTTTCAACATCTGACAGAGTTTGAACGAGGTCCTGTAATAGACCCACGTGAAGCTGAATGTTCCTTCTGCGATACCGCAGGAAGCTTTGGCAGGAATGTAGCCACTGTACATCACTGCTGGCAGCGGTGCACATGTGAATGTACGGTGGCAAGAAGACCAGGACCTAGACACCCACGCAGAACTACAGATAAGGGAACCTCCCCATCGCACCCCCCCCCCCCCCCTCAGATTTAGTTATAAGTTGGCACAGTGGATAGGCCTTGAAAAACCGAACACAGATCAATCGATAAAACAGGAAGAAGTTGTGTGGAACTATAAAAAAATAAGCAAAATATACAAACTGACTAGTCCACGCGCAGATAGGCAACATCATGGACATTCCGAGATAAGGAGCGCCGTGGTCCCGTGGTTAGCGTGAGCAGCTGCGGAACGAGGGGTCCTTGGTTCAAGTATACCCTCAACCGAAAAATTTTTCTTTATTTTAGCAAAATTATGATCTATCCATTCGTTCATTGACGTCTCTGTTCACTGTAATAAGTTTAGTGTCTATGCGGCCGCACCGCAAAACCGTGCGATTAGTAGACGAAAGGACGTGCCTCTCCAATGGGAACCGAAAACTTTTGACCGCAAGGTCATAGGTCAACCGATTCCTCCACAGGAAAACACGTCTGATCTATTCTATACGACACTAGTGACGGCATGTGCGTCACATGCCAGAAATGTGTTGTCGACCCACCTAACTTGTACACTTGGCGAACGGGTAAAAAGATTCTTCTACGTTGCCCGATTTAGGTTTTCTTGTGGATGTGATAATTACTCCCAAAAAAGTGATGAAAACATAAGAGTTTGTCACATAAACTGCAACAAATGAATCCAAAAGTCTCACACTCGCACACTTTTCCCTGTGCTCTGTCAAAACATATGTTTTTTACGTTTTCAAATTTTCGTGTGTAGACCGTCAAATCCTGCATATGTCCAAGCAAATCTGAACATGTCTTTGAATTTTGTAGAGCGAAGTTGATTATGTGTGAGTGCCTGAACTTTTATAATTGTCTGAAAATAACTTTTCACTCGCGGGAACACTTGAACCAAGGACCTCTAGTTCCGCAGCTAGTCACGCTAACCACGGGACCACGGCGCTCCTGTGTTCCGTCGGTCCTTGATGTTACCTATCTTGCGCATGGACTACTCAGTTTGTATATTTTGCTTATTTTTTCATTGTTCCACACAACTTCTTCCTGTTTTCTCGATTGATCTGTGTTCTGTTTTTCAAGGTCTATCCACTGTGGCAACTTATAACTGAATCTGAGGGGGGTGCGACGGGAAGGTTCCCTTGTGAAAGGGAAGATCATCGTCTTCGGCGCATGCCCATAGCGCATCGTACTTCATCTGCAGCAAAAATTTGAGCAACTGCTGGCACCACAGCGACATAACAGACTGTTACAAATCGGTTAGTTAAACGACAGCTCCTAGCTAGACGAGCTACAGCATGCATTCCACTGATTACAAACCACCGCCACATGCGACTTAAGTGGTGTCAAGCGAGAGCTCATTGGAGAGCGGGATGATTGGAGGTCTGTTGTGTTTTCCGATGAAAATTGGTCCTGCCTTGGTGCCAATGAGGGCCGTTTGTTGGTTAGAAGGAGACCAGTTGAGGGCCTGCAAACAACCTGCCCGCATGGTACAACTACACTTAGAGTTATCTCCTGATGTATGATTTCGTATGACAGCAGGAATATTCTCGTGGTTTTCCCACGCATCCTTACTGCAAATTTGTACTTCAATCTGGTGAATCGACCTGTTGTGTTGCCATTCACGAACAGCATTTCAGATGGTGTATTCCATCAAGATAACGCTCGCCCATGCACCACTGCTGTAACCCAACGTTCTCTGCAGAGCGTCGACGTGTTGATTTGGCTTAGTCGATCACCATATCTTTCTCCAGTCGAGCACATACAGGGCATCACCGGACGACAACTCCAATGTCATCCACAACTCACTGTACTGACCGACCAAGGCATGGAATTCCACCCCATAAAATGACTTCCGGCACCTGTACAACACAATGCATATAGTTTTGCATGCTTACATTCAGAATTATGGTAGTTATTAATATATCAGCGTTTCACCATACCTAGCACTTATATTAACCTGTGATCTTACAATGTTAATCCCGATTTTAATTACCATATGTCAATTATATTTTGGTACTGCTATTTCTTTTCCGTTAGTGTATTACAGGTGTTTTATAATACACTGTCCAGTCACGCTAATAAGACCACCTGTCAAAAGCCTGAATAATCATTTATTGCAGCCCAGACTTCTGTGAGACATACTGGAAGAAAGTCACTGAGGTTCTGGAAGGTACCGACAGGGATATGGAGTCATGGAGACTCCAGTGTCACGGCCAGATGCCCTAGGTTTCTCGGTTGGGCATCCAGGGCGCGAACAGCCCGATCGAAGTGGTCCCACAGATTCTTGATTGGGTTGCAATTCTAGGAATAAGGTAAACTCATCCAAGTGCTCTTCGACCAAAGCACGTACACTGCGAATTGTGTTCCACGTCGCTTGTACTGCTGGTAGACGCCGCCGAACAAAGGAAACAGAAACTGCATGTATAGTTGGCTCAAGGATGGATACGTGCTTATGCTGATCCATTTTGCCTTCCAAAACGATGATATCACCCAAGGAATGCCAGAATATTCCTCAAACCATAACACTCCCTTCTTCTTCCCGGACTCTTTCGACAATTGTTGCACAGTGTTTACTTTCGGATGTTCCAAGGTGTACACGCCAACTGCCAGCTGTCCGAAGGAGCATAAAATGTCATTTATCTAAAAATACCACGTGTTGCCATTCAGTGGACCTCCAGATGCGGTACTGTCATGCAAAATCCAACCTTTTACGCCAATGAACAGCAGTCAGCCTGCGTGATTGATCCAGACGTCTGCGATGTAGCCCATACGCAGACTGAATGCTCATTGAAAAGACATTGTTAGTGAACTCTCGGTTCATCTGGGCACTCAGTTTCTGAGCACTTGCACGTCTATTCGTCCACATACAGCTCTGCAGCCGTCGTTCACCCCTGTCATCTATAGCCCGTGGTGTACTACATGTTTTGGACACCGTCATTTTTCCGTGCACAGTATACTTTAACCTAGGCGAGGAAACGCTTCCACCCTTCACCAGAAAGTCAATGATCATGCCCTATTGGACATCAGATAAATCTCTGTTTTCCGCAGTACGACAACGACCGTTCTGTTTCCCGCGCCCCTTTGAGGCGTAGCGCCGTATATCGGTCCTGCCTTGGAGGCGGTTAAGTGGGAGATGTGTCTCAGAGCTGCATAGTGACAGATTGTGACGCGAGACTGGACGCGCTCGTAGTTTATATATCAGCCGATAGAGGACAAAATTGGATAGGGGGACTGTGATTTTAGTTTCGATTGTGCCCACTAGAGTGCACTAAAGTAATAGAATGTTTTTCTTAAACCGTTCTAGCATTTTTATAAAGTGTTATTATGTCTTTTTGTGTATGTAAAATGTTATAAATGTGTTTTAGCAGTATGAATGATGCGTGAGTGTGGTTTAAGGTTAATATGAAGATAATTGTTTAAAGAGTTGTGTAGTAGGATTTAGTGTGGGAACATTTCGAAAAGGTAGGGATATGGACAAAGGGGATTTTTGTAGAATAGATTTGTAAAGTAAGTTTATGGTAAAGGGAAAGTTAATTCAGGTATAAATAACAATAGTAAATAACTTTATGCAAAAGCGAAACTTCAGCATATTAGATAATTACGTCGGTAAAAAGTGCAGTCGTTAGGTTTACTATTTTGCGGTTGGTTATTGATGAAAACCGCGGATTGACGCGGGAGAATGTTGTTTTGCTTTTGGCTGTTGACTGAACTGACCAATGGTAAAGCAATATTCTTCGCGGGCCTTTCTCTGCTGGTAGAGAAAACTTAGAGTATTCTAGAGAAGAGTGGGAGCCTAGCCATGAAACAGTTCGGACGTGTGTAGTAGTAGTTCCGATGGTAATGATAAGTTGCCGGACCTCGCAGTGTTTCATACATCAAAAGTGTGGTAAAGTGACGGCATAATTATTCCGATGGGCGTGTAGAGATTTCGGAATTTTTAAGTGAATTTTGTGACGAGAAAAGACATATATTCCGCGTGGCATATTGAGCAGGTCGGTGGCTAAAAAACTGGGACTGCATTTGGTACCGACAGACTTATTATTTGGCGTGCATTCTCAAGCGAAAAACAATACGTATTTTTGTAGCTATTACGTTTTCGGGAAATGCAACAGCATAAACTTGCTAACGTGAGTGAAAGGCATTTTGAGTGACTGTGTTAAGACTAGCACGGGCTTGGTGGTGATACTTGTTCACCTAAGTTTCAGAATATAGTAATTGAGGAAAAAACTTCCAACCATTCATTTGTGTGAAAACTTTCTCCCGAAACGTAGATTAGTGACTTAAATTGCAGCCTGGTTCACGTAGAAGTACGGTAGGTTTCACTCGGCTTTCCTACTGATGTTCTGCTGAGACAATGTTCACTGGTAGGTGAATGTCCGTCATAAAGGGACAGAAAAAACCGCGCCGCCGCACCGTCAGACACTTTATTACCTTTCACTGCTAGTGCTGCCACCTCCCGTCTGAGAGTGGTTATTGCACTTTGACTGTTAGTACGAAACGAAGCTAGTGGATAACGTGTGCCAATTTTTCGAGGTATAAGCCAACCTTATTAAAAGAAAATGGTCCTTAAATTTAACACGGCAAGTATTGGAGGGTACGGATCCTCTTACATATTCCTGTCTTTTTACTGAAACGTCCAGTATCAGCCGGACTGCGACGGTAATTTGGGACTCAATTTCTGATGAGCGGATTCTGTGTCCACTGATCCCCTGGATACCGGAGGGGAATTGGGCATATCGCGGATCGGTGTGTCGCGCGCGGCGGCTGTTTGCTTGCATTAGGCGCAATCAGCGTGCAGCGATCCCACGCCTGTCCCGATAGCCGCCGTGGGCGCCGCCTGACGGATCGATGCGACAGCAGCGGCAGGTACATGGAGCTGGCAGCGGGCAGCGGGCAGCGGCAGGCAGCGAGACCGCAGCCAGCCGGCCGCCGAGCTGCGGTCTGCCGTCACGTCGCCGCCTGTAGCGCGGGCAGGCCTAACCGCCGGGGGCCAGTCGCGTGGAAAGGTGAAGCGGGCTTCGCGATTTGATCTCCGCCGGTCTCACTATTCCGTGCGACAGGGCCGCCTGCTGTGCACGTCAGGAGACATTATAACAACAGGGCCACATATGGTGCTGCAGGACCTAAAAAAATCCATAATCCTTTGCTAACTAATATACAGAAGTTTCAGTGGTTTCAAGAAACAGTTAAAATCGCTACGTTTAAATACGAATACTTCAGGCTACATTTCACCGAGCCTGTTATTAATAACAGATGAAATTTCAAGTTACTGTAACTAACCGTAGCTGATTTTATTTGCAATGAGCGTTTTGGAGTGTCAGACCTCCATCATCAGATGGATTTTTGTCGGTTAATGAAACATGACTTTAAGATGAGAGGGGCCTACTTTGTCATGATGTTGAAAGCCCGCTCAGCGTACTGTTTTAAGTGTCTATTCTCCTCAGTCAGCCTATAATGTAAATGATTTTTGGAAAAGCTAATGATGCAATCAACATACGTCATTCTTCACATTCTTTAATAATTCTTGGAGAACAGTTTCTTTTATTTTTGGAAGAAATTTATTTTCCATTAAGTACCCCATCAGAGAAGTTAAAAGTGCTCTGTCCAAAGTAAGGTGGATCCATAATGGAAGACCTGTAAACCCTATCTGCAATCGACAGCCGGCCGGAGTGGCCAAGCGGTTCTAGGCGCTACAGATTGGAGCCACGCGACCGTTACAGCTGCAGGTTCGAATTCTGCCTCGAGCATGGATATGTGTGATGTCCTTAGGTTAGTTAGGTTTAAGTAGTTCTAAGTTCTAGGGGACTGATGACCTCAGCAGTTATGTCCCATAGTGCTCAGATCCATTTTTTTGCAATCGACAACCAGTTTCCTTTATCTACAGAATAAAGTGCACTGGATAACAGAAGACTTTCCTTTTTAATTTGAGAAAATTGTAAAATGGTAGACGTTTGAAACAAAGATGCAGTACCGTCATTCGGTTTTCATCTCGTTTTTCGCAGTTACTAATGAATAAATGAAAATCAAATAATTTTTCCTATTACTCCCTGCGGACATGCTCGAGAAACAATTAAGTCAGATTTCAGAAAGATATCTTTACTAGCGTGCCCACAATCCATTCTGTCAGCTTGAGATATATTTCAAGCCAACAGAATGGACTGTGTACACAGTAATAAAGATATCGTTCTGAATTTTGGTTAAATTACTCCTTGGGCATGTCCTCAAGGAATAATAGTCTAAATTATTTTATTTTCATTTATTCGTAGTTATTGCAAAAAGCGACAAAAACATCTTTTTTGCAATCGTCCGCCATTTTATTAATTTCTCAAATTTCAAAGAACTGTGCTATCACTCCCTGCACAACATCCTGTAGATTAAGTAACTTGTTCTTTGGTATCAGATAAAATTTGCAGTCAGCAAGACCTTCCATTACTCATCATGGGAATACATCGTTTTGGACAGAGCAAGTTTAACTCCTCGGATGAAGGACTTAATGATGACTGAATTTCATACAAAAATCAAAACATCCTACCCTACCAGGATTAGAACGTAAGGGTTGGAATTAAATGTCACAAGAGGATAATATCAAAATCACGGCACGGTTGTTTGGATTATTCTTTTCGTCCTTTGTGGTCTTCTCCTAATGCAGAGGCCCACCGATGCAGCTTCTCACGATTCCTCGTTGCATACGTAGAGTGGTTATCATGGCCATGGTAGGTTGGTGAACTGTGGCACGGTGTGGCGGAAGCGCGATGTCGTGCCGCTGAGGTCTCCACCGTATTCGTGCACGTGGGAATAGCTGAAACAAACGGAAAACTGCATACGCTGCCAAACAACATCAATTGACAGTTACACTTAGCCACACTGCATGATAATCCTTCCGGGTGCTAGGTATCTTTTCCATGTAAAAAATTAGTTTTTCTGCAGATGTTGCTACTGTTATGGACAGCACATACTTGATTAGAAGATTCAAGATCAGATCGAAGTTTTATTTCCGTGCTCACTGTATATGTACGATGCCTTTAACTTTCGTCACAGTGGAGATTGCTTCAATCTTTATGTTTTATTATTTATGTTCTGCGTTCCATACTTAAAGCGATTTTTATTTTCGGTATCCTGGCTGTACTTTACGGCTGCACTTTGTAGCATACGTCAGCTGTCATAGGGAAAAACATTTTTAAATGTTTGCTAAAGAATATTTTAACTCCAGAATGAAATTTTCACACACCGCTGCAGAGTGAAAAGTTCATTCTGGAAACATCCCCCCGGCTGTGGCAAAGCCAAGTTTCCGCAATATCCTTTCTTACAGGAGTGCTAGTTCCGCAAGTTTCGCAGAAGAGCTTCTGTGAAGTTTGGAAGGTAGGAGACGAAGTACTGGCTGAAGTAAAGCTGTGTGGAGGAGTCATGAGTCGCTCTTGGGTTACTCAGTTGGTACAGCACCTGCGTGAAGTTTAATATTTTAACTGTATAATTTAAGGAAATTTTCGTTTATTGTATTGACTCAGTTGTACATTTTTAATTAGATTACAAGTTTCGATCACTTTGGGTCCTCTTTATACCTAAATCAAAGTAAAACTAAATATGTACCATCTAATATTTTCAACACGTAGAAAAGAAAGAAATTGTACATCAACATATAATTTACCTAAGTAGTTGCATCAGCAACCCGTCTTGTCTAGTAAGAACCACAGGCCAGAGTAATGTGTTTTGTAGCTGCAGCCAATGTTTTAAATAGGTATATGTTGGAGATGAAGGGGTGGGGGGAGGGATAGGGAAAATGGAAAGAGGCTGAATGGGGGGATGGGAAAGAAATCAATAAACGAGAATTATCTTAAGTGTCAATACATGTGCGGAATCTCTCAAGAGGATTATTTTAACTATAGTATTTTAATTATGTACTATTTAATAGTATGATAGCCTGATGACGGTACTTGGCAACAAAACCAGTAGTCATTATGCAAAATATATGTTGGCAGCAGTAGAATAGTTCGGCAGTCAGCCTCAGATGCCGGTTCTCTAAATTTTTTTCAATATTCTCGAAAATAACGTTGGCTTCCCTCCAAGGACTCCCATTTGAAGTTCTGAAGCATCCCCATAACACTTACTTGTTGTTCGAAGCTACTGGTAATAAATGTAACACCCCGTCTCTGAATTGCTTCGATGTCTTCCTTCAGTCAGACCTGGTACGGATCCCAAACACTCAAGCAGCGCTCGAGAACAGGTCGCATCATCGTCCCGTATGCGGTCTCCCTTACAGATAAACCACACTTTCCTAAAATACTCCCAATAAACTGAAGTCGACGATTCGCCTTTCCTAACACAGTTATCACATGCCCTTTTCATTTCATATTACTTTGCAACGTTGTGCCCAGATATTTAAATGACTGGACTGTGTCAAGCAGGACACTAGTAATATTGTAAACTAACATTCCAGGTTTGTTCATCCTACTCATCCACATTAAGTTACATTTTCCCAAATTTAGAGCTAGCTGCCATTCATGACACCAACTAGGAATTTTGTCTAATTCGTCTTGTATTTTCTTACAGTCACTCAACATCGACATCTTACTGTACACCACAATATTATCAGCAAACAACAGCAGATTGCTGCTCCCCCTGTCTGTCAAGTCATTTTTGTATATAGAGAACAACAGCAGTCCTATCACACTTCGCTGGCTCATTCCTGACAGTCTCTGACGAATATTTGGCCTTGAAGACCATATACTGGGTTCTATTACTTAATGAGACTTAGAGCCACTTACATATCCATATGCTCGTACGTCTGTAAGCAGCCTGCAATGGTGAACCATGTCAAACGCTTTCCATTTCTCTAGAAATACGGAACCTGCCTGTTGCCCATCTCCATAGTTCGCGGTAGAGGTGCTTTCTAAACCATGCTGAATCGTGGAAGTAAGCTTCTCAGTCACAGGCAAGTTTATTACATTCGAACTGAGTATATGTTCGATGATTCTGCAACAAACTGAAGTTAGGGATACTTTGCATACGATGTCAGCCTCCAGGACGCGGTGGAATCTCTGTCAGGTTGTACAGAACATGCAGCTAAGTTAGTTACCATTTTAAACATAATATACGGTGGATATCTTGAACGGAACTGTACCCAATTATAGAAAGAACAGGTCTGTCGCGTCTACAACAAGAGTGGCAGAAATGATCCACAAAGCTACCATCCAGCCTCATTGACATCCATCTGTTGCAGAGTTGTATAACATTTCTGAGCTCAAGTATAGTGAGACATGTCGAACAGAATGACCTCCACGCCAACCTGTATGCATTCCGCAATCATGCATACCGCGCTTTTCTCACAGGACGTATTGGAAGACATGCATCAAGGTAATTAGAGGAAACTAACAAAGCATGATTTTAAGAGGCGCCGAAAAATATTTATGATTGAATTGATGATTTCTTGATAAGGAGGATGGGGAGTTGTCGATACAAGCAGAAGTAACTTCAGGCATGCCCCAGAGAAGTCAACTGGGACTTCTTGTTCTAGTCAAATATTGACATCTTTTCATGCAACAGAAATAGTACTCTATAATTTTTTGCCTATGATGCCATTCTCTCTACATCTACATCTACATGGATACTCTGCAAATCACATTTAAGTGCCTGGCAGAGGGTTCATCGAACCACCTTCACAATTCTCTATTATTCCAATCTCGTATAGCGCATGGAAAGAACGAACACCTATATCTGTCCGTACAAGCTCTGATTTCCCTTACTTTATCGTGGTGATCGTTTCTCCCTGTGTAGGTCGGTGTTAATAAAATATTGTCGCATTCGGGGGAGAAAGTTGGTGATTGAAATTTCATGAGAGGATTCCGTCGCAACGAAAAACGCCTTTCTTTTAACGATGTCCAACCTTAATCCTGTATCATTTCTGTGACACTCTCTCCCATATTTCGCGATAATACAAAACGCACCGACCTTTGAACTTTTTCGATGTACCCCATCAGTCCTGTCTGGTAAGGATCCCACACCACGCAGCAGTATTCTAAAAGAGGACGGACGAGCGTAGTGTAGGCAGTCTCCTTAGTAGGTCTGTTACATTTTCTAAGTGTCCTGCCAATAAAACGCAGTCTTTGGTTAGCCTTCCCCACAACATTTTCTATGTGTTCCTTCCAATTTAAGTTGATCGTAATTGTAATACCTAGATAATTAGTTGAATTTACGGCTTTTAGATTAATCTGATTTATCGTGTAACCGAAATTTAACGAATTCCTTTTAGCACTCATGTGGATGACCTCACACTTTTCGTTATTTAGGGTCAATTGCCAATTTTCGCACAATTCAAATATCTTTTCTAAATCGTTTTGCAATTTGTTTTGATGTTCTGATGACTTTATTAGTCGATAAACGACAGCGTCATCTGAAAACAACCGAAGACGGCTGCTCAGATTGTCACCCAAATCGTTTATATAGATAAGGAACAGCAAAGGGCCTATAACACTACCTTGGGGAACGCCAGAAATCACTTCTGTTTTACTCGATGACTTTCCGTCAATTACTATGAACTGTGACCTCTCTGACAGGAAATCGCAAATCCAGTCACATAACTGAGACGATATTCCATAAGCACGCAATTTCACTACAAGTCACTTGTGTGGTATAGTGTCAAAAGCCTTCCTGAAATCCAGAAATATGTAATCGATCTGAAATCCCTTGTCAATAGCACTCAGCACTTCATGTGAATAAAGAGCTAGTTGTGTTTCACAGGAGCGATTTTTTCTAAACCCATGTTGACTGTGTGTCAATAGACAGTTTTCTTCGAGGTAATTCATAATGTTTGAACACAATATATGTTCCAAAATCCTGCCTGTAATTTAGTGGGTTACTCCCTCTACCTTTCTTGAATATCGGTGTGACCTGTGCAACTTTCCAGTCTTTGGGTACGGATCTTTCGTCGAGCGAACGGTTGTATATAATTGTTAAGTCTGGAGCTAATGCATCAGCACACTCCTAAATGAACCTAATTAATATACAGTCTGGACCAGAAGACTTGCTTTTATTAAGTGATTTAAGTTGCTTCAATACTCCGAGGATATTTACTTCTACGTTACCCACGTTTGAAGCTGGTCTCGATTCGAATTCTGGAATATTTACTTCGTCCCCTTTTGTGAAGGCATTTCGGAAGGCTGTGTTTTGTAACTCTGCTTTGGCAGCACTGTCGTCGATAGTATCTCCAATGCTACGGCGCAGAGAAGGCATTGATTGTCTCTTGCCTCCAACATACATCACATACAACCAGAATCTCTTTGGATTTTCTGCCAGGTTTCGAGACAAAGTTTCGTTGTGGAAACTGTTATAAGCATCTCCCTTACAAGTCGGCGCTAAATTTCGAGCTGCTGCAAAAGATCGCTAATCTTGAGGATTTAGGGTCCGTTTAGATTTGGTATCTTTGTTTCGTTATTTCTTAACTGTGTTCTGACCCGTTTTGTGTTCCAAGGAGGCTCAGCTCCGCCGTTTGTTAATTTATTTGGTATAAATTCTCAATTTCGGAAGACACTATTTCTTTGAATTCATGCCACATCTGGTTCAGCACTTAAATTGTTAATTTGGAACAAAAGGAGACTGTCTCTCACGAGGGCGTCAAGTGAATTTTCATCTGCTTTTTTGAATAGGTATATTTTTCGTTTACTTTTGGAAAATTTGGGGATTACAATATTCAATCTCGCTACGACAACCCTGTGTTCACTAATCCCTGTATCTGTTTTCATGCTCGTTATTAACAAAGGATTATTTGTTGCTAACAGGTCAAGTGTGTTTTCAACGTTTACTATTCGCGTGGGCTCATGAACTAACTGCTCGAAATATTTTTTAGAGAATAGGTTTAACATTGTATCGGATTATGTTTTATGCGCACCTCCAGAAATAGTATGTAATTTCTCCAACATATCGAGGGTAAATTAAAGTCACCACCAATTATAATCATATGAGTCGGGTACGTGTTTGAAATCAAACTCAAGTTTCTTCTAATCTTTCAGCAACTGTATCATCTGAATTGGGAGGTCGGTAAAAGGTCCAATTACTATTTTATCCGGGTTTCCAACAATCACCTCTGCCCATACTAACTCACAGGAAGTATCTACTTCAATTTCGCGACGAGATAAACTACTTCTGACAGCAACAAACACGCCTCCATCAACCGTGTTTAGCCTATCCTTTCGGAACACCGTTAGGTTCTTCGCAAAAATTTCGGCTGAGCTTATCTCCGGCTTTAGCCAGCTGTCAGTGCCTATAACGATTTGAGCATCAGTGCTTTCTATTAGCGCTTGGAGCTCTGGTACTTTCCCAACGCAGCTACGACAATTTAGAACTGTTATACCAATGGTTCCTGTATCTACGTTCTTCCTGAGTTCAGCCTGCACCCTTTGTGACTGAAGTCCTTCTTGTGTTTTCCCGAGACCCTCTAACCTAAAAAAACCACCCAGTCCGCGCCACACATCCCCTGCTACCCGTGTAGCCGCTTCCTGCGTATAGTGGACACCTGACCTATTCAGCGGAACCCGAAACCCAACCTCCCTTTGGCGCAAGTCGAGGAATCTGCAGCCTACACGGTCGCAGAACCGTCTGAGCCTCTGATTCAGACCCTCCACTCGACTCTGTACCAGAGGTCCGCATTCGGTCCTGTCGACTATGCTCCAAATGGTCAGCAATGCTTTCATCTTGCAAGCAAGACTGTGAGCCTTAACCACTTCTGTTAGCCGCTCGAAAGCAGAAAGTATCTCTCCTGATCCAAACTGATACACATCATTGGCACGCACATCAGCAACCTCCTGCAGTTGGCTGCACCCTATGCTCTTCATGGCATCCGGGAGGACGCTTTCCACATCTGGAATGACTCCACCCGGTATGCACATGAAGTGACATTGGTTTTCTTTCCCTTCTTGTCAGCCAAGTCCCTATGGGTTCCCATAACGCGCCTAACGTTGGAGGTCCCAACTACCAATAATCCCAGCCTCTGTGATTGCCCGGATCTTGCAGGCTGAGTGGTTTCCTCTGAAACAGTACAGGCAACGGCATGGGGCCCAGCAACAGTTACAGCCACAGACAGCACCTGGAACCTGTTTCTCAGACACACCAGGGAGGCCCTACATGCTGCCGCCTGGGAAATCTTTCGCTACCTGCTTCGCCGCGGGGCGACCTCCCACTCGACAACAGGTGAGGGGTTAACCTCAGTGCAAGCAGTAACTGGGTTGGCCACCGGTGAGGACTCAGACGTGCTGGGCGTCCGTTGGATCCCCACTGCTGGCCCACAACAGTGGTGCCCATCCTCTACAGCCTCAAGCTGTGTAATCGAAGCCATCACAGCCTGAAGCTGAGAGCGAAGTTTCACCATCTCAATTCGCAACCGCACACAACAATCGCAGTCACTGTCCGTACTAAAGACTGTGGATAAAAGGACTATCAGCACGTGCTGCGTAACTCTACTGTAGACCATGAAGAAAACGCAGGAACTGTGTCTAATAATTCGCAGATATTCAAAAACCTAACCACCGAAGTACTCGGGTGAAACTAAATAATTCTCCTCTGATTAGTAATTTGTAATATGTCACAAAATCGGTTTACTTTTCAACGCAAACGAAAACACGAGAACTCTGGCTATTAGATATTAAATTTACACGCAGAAACTCAAGAAATTAAATTATTTAAGCACATAGATGATACAATAAAATTTGCTCCTGGTTAGAAAACTCATAAATGTCACAAAAGTGGTTACTTCCCTGTTTTTGCGTCTGTCTCGACCGAGACAGCTACTACTACTACTGCTAGACTCTAATGAAATAGTACCTGAAAGCATCTGCAAAAATATTCATGCAGATATTATTAATATTTCAAAGTTGTGGGAAGATTCCCAATTTCCTCTAGAGAAACGTAAAATTATGCAGTTTAAAAAACGAAAGAACGTAATATCCAGTGAACATAATATCAATAAGTCACGGCTGTGATCTCTCAACTCACCCAGATACCTAGGTTTAACGATTTGAAGGGCCATCATCCAGAAAGATTACATAGGCTCAATCGTATGTAAGGCAGATGGCGGTTCATTGGCATCATACTGGGAAAATGTAGTCGGTCTACAAAGGATACTACTTCCAAATAATTAGTGGATCCCATTTTACAATATGGCGCAAGTGTGAGGGACTTAGCGGGTGGGGATACAAATCTCTAGAAAGACAGGTGGCACGAATGGCCATAATTTTCTCATACAGGAGTGCACCACGGAAATGTTGATAAAAAGCTTGAAGTTAGCCTCCAATTATCCCGCTACATCCTACTTATAAAATAACCAGTAGTTAATGAAGAGCTAATCTTCAGGTCCCTACCCATCGCTCCCGTCGAGACCATGAAGACAACAGTGAACTAATTACAGTACGCAAACAGACATTTTAGCAGTCATTCATCTCGCACTCCATACATAATTGGAATGGGTCGGAAACATAGCAAGTGGTGGAGCCTAGGAACCGTTTTCCATGCACTTCACAGTGGTTTCCTGAGGATGTGAGTAGATATGAAATGTTTAAAACAAGTTTTGAGATAATGTGACTGACCTTCCCAAACTCCTCCTCAGTAGCTCCGGTCAGTGCCAACCATTGTACCTGGGTTCAAGTCCCTGCCGGATCTGAGATTTTCGTCACTCGGAGTCTGGGTGTTGTTTTGTCCTCATCATCATTTCATGATCACCGACGCGCAGTCATCTAAATGGCATCACATAAAAAGACTTGCATCTGGCAGTGAGCTGCTACACGACAGAGGGAGAACTTAGCAGAGCTGGGTGTCTTGTCGAACACCATCGAAGAATTTTGCTTTTCGCTATTCAGGGAACGGCCACATTGAAAACAGCCTAGTTATTTTGAAAATGCCTTTGACGCAATGCATTTTATTCATCTCTCAATGGGTGTCATCAGGAGCATTTTTGTTGGGAATGGGAGGAAGGGGGAAGAGCCGGGAGGGAAGATAAATTGATAGCTCATGTGATAGAAGCATATGTGGCGGTGACCTGTGCCAAATAAGCCTGGTTGTTTTTCTTACGCGTTTTGGTACCACATTGGTCCTATCGCTCAGGATTACTCTACAATTCCAAATTTCTGCACAGAGTGGAGTTGCAGACTCTGTCTATGTACTTCTCTTTATGTTACGTTACAAGATTTTTGGATGCTTTACACGCCTTGTTCCCATACTCTATTTACGCTGCTCCAAAATGTTCTGAGTTGTCACGTTTGTACATAAGACTGCTAATTCTGCATAGTTAAATGGTTCAAATGGCTCTGAGCACTAAGAGACTTAACACTGAGGTCATCAGTCCCCTAGAACTTAGAACTACTTAAACCTGACTAACCTAAGGACATCACACACATCCATGCCAGTGGCAGGATTCGAACCTGCAACCGTAGCGGTCGCGCGGTTCCAGACTGAAGCCCCTAGAACCGCTCGGCCACATATGTCGGCTCTGTATAGTTAACCATGTTAATCACATACCCTTATTTCTACATAAACTTTGTTTGATGTCGCATATTTAGACTTACTACGAAGGCAAATTACATTCAAAACATAGCTGTTAAATATGGTCTCTCTGGCTTTACTTTGATACTATTTACTTTGGAATCAAACAAATTCATTCTCCTTTCTCCTTTACTCATGGTTCACCTCTCACCTACCTTCCCCTCCCCCTCCCCCCACTCCTCCTTATGCCTCCCTTTAGTTGCATACCACATTACTTTATCAACACATTGTGAGCATTCTATTTGTTACAATATTTATTACATTTTATTTATACAGAAGAAATGCATCGTATATAGAACCATTTTCTGAGTTCCACTTAAAATATTCATATTTTTTCCATTGTGTCTTACAGCACAACTTATTATCACTATTCTGCCTCTTGGCCTTTTATCATGTCTTGTGTAATGCAGTAACGTTTGGAATGTGTCACATTCGCATGGCTTCATACTTTGCGTATGAAATTCTTCTTTCTGGCTGCTATGTATCTTTCATGGACTTAGTTACTGTAATTACTTGTTTATCCCTTAGGTGTCTTCACTGTGCTACTTTTGTGTTTTTCATAACCTTTTCATATTTTCTGACTATTGTAATCGAATCACGTCAATGAACTTGTCGCCTCACATCAGGAGGCTCAAAAAAAAAAAAAAAAAAAAAAGTGATGTAGCATCCGTATCAGCACAGCGTCTCCAATTTAAGACCCTTGTCATGTTCAACATGTAGTGCAAGATGTTCGAAACTGATCAGTGACTTGTTCTCAATTCTTCCACTGTCAGTTCGAATTTGATATACCGCTCTTCGACCACCAGGGCAACCGCTTCCCTTGCAGCTTGCGCTTCTCCACAAAGAGACAGCCTGCAGTTTCTACTTCAGCTTCATTCTTCCTCATTCAGAGCAGCTTCACAACACTGGAAACACCTGCACCGCCCACGCCTTCTTTCACATGCTGGTGCGTTGTTCCTGTACACTTACAGGAGCTCCACGTGAATTGTTACAGCGCTGTTTGCCTTCAAAGGCAACAAACGATTGACATACGTTACTAGACTTCATCAAAGGGCTGCGCCATTTTGTTTTGGCTCTCCTTGCGGCCGCTACGGTACTTTCACGTGCGGAATTCAGTGCACTTTGGACAGCAGACATGTGCCCGCAAAAAAACAAAAAGAGAATTGCGTAACAAAGCTTGCTATTTTGAGACGTTTCCCCGCTTTCTATAGCATGCAGAAGCCGCTTTTCTTCGTTTTATTAACAATGCGGCACGAATAGCAAATTACTAGTGATCTGCGTGACCTAACTTTTAGTATCACTGTTCAAACCAGCTTTTAAATATAAGTGTAAGCTG